>NC_141032.1:34932500-35170000 GCF_052040795.2 Danio rerio
AACATATATCATGCATTCAAAAAAATTGGATCCTAACCTTGATATATAGCTTTTCAACTAATCCACAAAAACTAGAGCATGTGGTTGTCAACTGGCCATTTACAGGTTAACGAGTGAAACTGGCCAGAAAAATAACTACAGTTATTCAATACACACTGTATATAGTATGTATTTTCAACAAATACAACAGTATTTATTTGGCATTAAAAGAACTCAATTTGCTGCAACAGCATACAGTTGTCAGGGAGCCTTCTAATGTCAAAGATTTTCAAATAACTCTTGGTTTTATTGTTATTATTACTTTAAAATGGCTTCTTAATCCAGCTAAATGCTGACTGATCTTTTATAAAGTGTACATTTAGGACAGAATTATCTTGGTTATCTCAATACGAAAACAAAAAAGCGGACCTTTTTGATAAAGCTTGCTAACCTGAACATGTTTTTATGCACTAAATGAAAACAAAAACAAATAGTTTATTATGTTAAATAGGGATGTAACGGTATTGTAAATACCGTCATACCGCAATATTAAATTTTTTCGATATTACCGAAGTCGCATGACTCGGTAAAACTATAGGTCTTCTGAGAAAATTTGCTCAGGCGAATGAAGCAAACGGGAGGTAGCTGAAACTTCATTTCCCATCAGCCCCGGCGTGGCCATAATCCTTTGCAGTCTGTTGTCGCTACAGATCCAGTAATGCGGAAATGGAGTGTGCTGCTAGTAGCGGAGATGAAAAAAAGATGGAAATGATCGAACCTAAAGCGGGTGTTGTCGCCGCGCGCGTGCTGAATAGGGGTGCTGTCGCGCGCGTTCTGATCAGCTGTGTTGTGGTGCGCGTATTGTAAAGCGCCGAGGGGGGGTTGAGCGCGCATACTCAAGAGAGGTGAGAGGCGCCTACTGAAGGGCTGGACTGGACGGAGGTTGTGTCGCGTCGCGTCGCGGGGGCACTTTTGATCGTTTT
The DNA here is from genome assembly GCF_052040795.2 of Danio rerio. NCBI lineage: Eukaryota > Metazoa > Chordata > Actinopteri > Cypriniformes > Danionidae > Danio > Danio rerio. The sequence continues at coordinate 34,933,463 of NC_141032.1, forward strand.
GGAAGGGCATTTTCTATCCAAGACTAAAAAGAGCATGTGCACTGCACAGGTTGAGCCCTATGTGTGCACGTGCCTGCAAGTTGGGGAATACGACTAATAACAGTCATGGGGACTGCAGAAACACAGCACACTGTTCAGATTGATGCAGACATTGACTTGTACCGCAAAGAGACCTCTATCTCACTCATGGTTTGTCTTCTCAAGTGGGGGAAAGACAATGCACAACGTTACCCCACTGCTGTCAACATGGACCAAGTCATATCTCTCTTGTCCCAGAAACCTCAGTCCCAAATGAGAGGTTTTTTTTTCTGTTGCAGGGGACATTGTAAATACCCAGAGATACCAGCTTTTACCAGATTATATTTATATGATAATTTTCCTTTAAACCCATCTCTATCTAAGTGAGTGAGTGATTAAATGTTGAATGAGATGAGTTTTCAACAATACTAAATTGAAACTTTATTTTTTTTACATGGTTTAATAATGTTTTGTTATTAAAATTGAAGTTCCTTTTTCAAAGCTAACAGATAGATGACTAATTTGTATGTCATTGACACTTTTGGCACTTTTTTGGAGTATTTTCAAAAGTTTTTTTTTTTCCTGTAAATGATTCAATAAATACCGTACCGTGACATTCATACCGAGGTATTACTGTACCGTGAAATTCTGATACCGTTACATCCCTAATGTTAAATGTTTATTAAACTCTTTCCCTGCCAGTGTTTTTTTTTTTTTTCTTCTAGTTGTCAGCCGTTATCAGAATGTTTGAGGATTTTCACCTGAATTTGACAACCCGTGTTCATCATTGAAGCATACTCCTGTATACATTTCTGGAGATCGTGGCGTCGTTGAGAAGGGCGTCAAGGTGGCCCATTGGGTAGCACAATCGCCTCTTAGCAAGAAGGTTGCTGGTTCGAGCCTTGGTTGGATCAGTTGGCGTTTTTGTGTGGAGTTTGCATGTTCTCCCCATGTTTGCATGGGTGCTTCAGTTTCCCCCACAAATCCAAAGACATGCGCTATATGTGAATTAGGTTGGCTAAATTGTCCGCAGTGTGTGTGAATGAGTGTATGGGTGTTTCCCAAGGATGGGTTGCATCTGGAAGGGCATCTGCTGAGTAGAACATAGGCTGGATAAGTTGGAGGTTCATTGCGCTGTGGGGACCCCTGATTGATAAAGAGACTAAGCCAAAAAGAAAATTAATGAATAAATGTTTTTGTGAATCCACTAGAGGTTGCTGCATGCCCTTTTTTAGATCTCAAATGTCTCTGGAGAGTGCCCTTCGTGCCTGCAATTTATTGCAAACATTCACCAGAGGCTGCTGTTGACTGACTGACTGTCTGACTGACTGACCACCGACCGATTACCCCCACCCACCATCTACTCTTAACCCATCCGATAGTGTTTTCAAAAGCACTGATTGTCCCGATCATCCCTTTCCCTAAACCCAACTAACAGTGTTTTGAAAAGCAAAAAGAAAAGCCATCACGACCGCCAGATTTTTACCACGTTTTCTGATCTTACCACTCTTAATTAATCCTAATTTTTTTGCCTTTTTTTTATATCATACCTGCTTTCTGGAACCGTTCTTCTTCTGACTCGAACCCCATCGTTACGGTCAACTACTCTCTGTGTCTCAAGTCCATCATCGCACATGGCGAGCTACTGGGCAAACTGGTAACAGTGAAAGTCATCTACAACAGAGATAAGCCATCACCTGGTTGCCCGACAAGGAACTGAAGCCGTCGGCAGCATCATGCATTCATTTTAAAGATAAAAAGCAGCCATACATAGCTCTAGCTATATAATTCAAGCTTTCCAGAAATGGATACAGGGTTACGTTTTAAAATTGATCCTGTGTTGGAATTTGACGGCCCTCATAATATTTTCTTTTATTGATATACAGTATTAAAGCTAAGAGTGCTGTTTTGAACTTTTGCTCTTTGCTTATAAAAGTTACTTGAAACAGCAAGATTTACTTGGTTTGTTTAGAAAATGTTTTTTTATTTTATTTTAGTTTCATATGATTTTGCTCCCGTTGACTTGCTTTTGCCACCTTATTTTCCTATTATTTACTACTCTGATCGTTCCAAATCTGTATGCCATTATTTTTCATAGAGACATAAAAGTAAATGCTGTGCACTTTTCAATGCTATTTAGTAAATGGCAGCTTAACCTTTCACGCATCAAAATGATTCAAACGCAATCACCATTTAAGTACTGCTACGACCAGCTCATTGAGTTGAATAGAGCAATCTGATTCATGACCAAATCATTCAGACCACTTTCACGAATTACATCAATAGAAACATCTGACTCAAATATCCAAATTTGTTTGCTTTTTGAGAATCACAACTCCTCATGAACCCATTTCATCACATAATTATTTTGGAGAACATGAAATATTGCATAGAAGATTTTCTTCAACTTTCATGGTGCTTTTCATGTTCGTTTGTAGCTTAAAAGCTGTAGACCCATTTAAAAATGACATTGTTCGTGATGCTGTCTTTTGTGTTTAGAGTTTAGACTGACATTAGGATGAGCAAATGATGACAGATTTTTCATTTTTGGGTGAACGAATGCTTTAAAGAGCTGTGATCTGCCCGCAGCCATAATATACGTTCAACAGAAGCGAGTGAATCATCAACTAAAACCTTTTATTTACTTGGCCTTGACCTTTCTTTTCTCTATGGTATCAGTTATGGTAATTGATTTGGGTCAAATAAGATTTGTTTTTCTTTCTCTCTCTCCATCAGATGATCTCAGTCTGCTGTCTCCGGGTTTTTATTTCTCTCAGTTTGGTCATGTGAAGGTCAAGTGCTCAAGGCGTGACACCTCTTTCCACTTCAACACTTTCTGACATGAATGCTGATCTTGAAGCATCTTTCTCCATTCTCTCTTGCCCGCACTGCCTCTATTACTGAAACAAAACCTCTCTCAGCATTAGGCCATGTTAGGGCATCCTTCTGTTCTACAGTGTTGCTGATGTTTATTGAACAGCTGGGGAAGACGGAGAGAGGTGAGAGTAGGAATGTGCCATCAGCTACTCACACTTTCATGAATGCAGATGGGTCTGACGAGATCCCATTAAAAATAACAGCCAGAGCTTGGCCTTTTGACTTCATTTGAAACTTCTGAATTGCATTGCATTAGTTAAAGCACATAAGCACTGATATAGCGCTAGCACCGAGCACTTTTTTTTGCATTAAGTGTTTGCTGGATCACAACGCAGAAAGTGCAATGTTGAGTCTGGATTATAGTTGACCAGGAACCACGGTTCAGAAAACATCAGATATGTGGAGTTGTTGCAAAGTTTAACCATAACAGAATAAGTTTGTGTCATTTGCATTTGTTTTAAGGCTTGTGACTGTGTGAGTATTCATGCACAATAAATTATATGGGGCTTTATTTTAATGATCTAAGTGCAAGTCTACTCCTTTGATTTTTTTTAAGGACGGAAAAATATATTCTGGGCCCTGGCACATGACTGAGTTGTAGTAATTATATTAATGAGTAATGGGTGTTCATACTTAAAACAATACTGCCTACAACTATGTGGACACCTATTCATTGTACATATCGCTGTCAACATTGCCAATTTTACATTGTCCTGTTTTTTTGGGAGTATGTTGTTGTATGTTGTAGTATTTTGCACTGTTAGTATTTTGAACTCTCTGGAGCCAGCACCTAAGCTTTTCATTCATCATAGCACACATGCTGCTGATGATGTAACAATGAAAGTGATTTGATTCGATTTTGAGCATAACGTGTATTAAACCAATCAGAGTCTGATCTCCGGTTCCTTTTAAAAGCCATGGGGCATTTACTATTTACATGGCGGACTTTGCAAGTGGAACAACTGAATGCTTCACTAGTGAGAAAACAGTTGAGCAGACCATCTGCAGCGTGAGAATAAAGAATAAGCCTCCTTCATTCGGCCTCTTTACTTTTTCTTTACTTTTACTCTACTAGAGTTGCACAATTAAAAAAAAAAATCACAATATCAATTCAACCCCCTACATGATCTTAATCCACCATCTCTACAATTAAGCCAATTGTATTTTCAATTCAAGTGCGGGAGAAGAATAAAGGCAGTCACACAAGTCTTTACATTGTTTTACATACTTTTCTCAGCAAAGTGGACACCTCCAAATAGTGTTGAACGAGTTACATACTGTATTTATTAGGTGTAATTCTCTCAAAAAAATATTTCTGTCTTAATGTAATGATGTATTCACGGGTGCAATTTGACACGTATGATGACGCACTGTTTGTTTACTACTAAGAGGGGACAAGCTTGCTGTGTGAACAGCACCGGCATAAGTTGTGAATAACAGATAATAAACTTGTAAATAACGTCCAGTTTGTTGCACAGAGCGATCGTTTGAGAGCCGCGTGGGAAGTATGATTTGCATGTATTTTTTTTTTTTCTCCTTAAAGTAAAAAGGAAAAATAGCAACACATTGCACCATACTCATCTTGCACCTTATTGCGCTGAGTCTATGATATGGGTCTATGGTTGGTACCTTAAATAAAGGTTAATTTTATTCAATTAATTACATTATAAAGGCTGCACAGTGATATTTTACGGTTGAATACTCAATTTATGTAACTGAATGCTGTTAGACTCCACATTAAAAAAACACTGTCATATTTATCTTTGCTCTAGTGTATTTATCGATGCTTGTAATTTGTTTATTATATTTTATGCATGATTCAGAAGAATCCCAGTCAATCTAAATGAGTGAATTCTTTTTGAATAGATCTGTTCAGGGCATCTGTTGAAAGTGTTTTCATATTGCAATATAGATCACAGACAATATATTGCAATGTCACAATTACTATCATGCAGCCCCATGATACAATGAAAACACAGCTTTGATCTTGGTATCCTCCCTCCTCCAATTGGGCTTGGTGAATAGTTCCTATTATTGAGTTCCTATAACTGTACAGTAGTGTGAAAAAAAAGTCTGTTTTAGATGATACACACTCATTTAATAAGCTTATTTCTAGAATAAAGCATATTGCCTGCCTTCTCTATTGCAGTGAGGGTTCACATGCGGTATTCAATGTGACAGATGGACCCGGTATGTTGATTTCATTTCAATGAATTGCCGTGTGAATTCATCCCTAGGTGGGCAGCAAACAGGGCCAGATGTGCAAGAGTGCTTTTACTGGACTGCTGGGCACTTTGTTTGAGCTCTCTGTGTGAGATAGCGGACCCTCATAGAGACCATCTGTGTGCCCGCAGCCAAGGTGTTTTTCTGTTTTCAGTGCGTTTGTTAGTTTCTTTGCTTTATTAATGTACCCATTCACACTAAAACTGACCACCAGTGATTAGCTGCTAATTTTAGTTTTGTTATGCCCGGGAGAGGAGCATTTCGGTACGAGTGCCACTATGCCGGCGGTCTGTCTTTGCCACCCGGGGGCCTGGTGGTGGCCATGCCTGACATCTGTTGGCATAATGTTGTGAGATGCCTCCAAGGCAAGAGTAACTGATGTCTCAAGCTCGTTTTCTTTTTAAAGGGGGGGTTAGGCAGCATCTGAGGGTAATTATCAGATGGCATGGGGTCCGGGCAATTAGTCTCAGCTCTTTCTGTAATGAAGGAGCAGGAAAGATGGCTTGGAGGGGACTTGACCGGTCTGTGTTGGTTTTAGGCTTTGGTCTAAAGCCTCTCATCTGCTGACACTTAATGTCCAGCCAGTGGGAAGTAATGGTTGGGGATATGAAGTCGTCACATTCTTATATAAAGCAAAGGCTTTTTGATAAGTGAAATATCATTTAATGTAAATGGCTGTGAATGATGTTGTTTGACAATAATGTTGTAAATTATTAGGGATGCACCAAATTCAGCCACTGAAAATGATAAGCAAAATATACCTTTTTTTTGTTTTTTGGGTGAAAGAGAAAATTGGATCTGCTGCAGTGTTCAGGACACTGGTTTCAATCCTTCTCCATGCAGGCTTTCATACCAGACACAGAAAGTGCTGCACTACGAAAAGCCATTCATTATTATGCCAACCAACTAACTAACTTGTGTGCTATGTTTAAAATATAATACATAATACACACATAAAATTACATAATAAAGTATCTATGCAGGAACTGCACGTTCACAAGAAAAGCAAAGTCTGCTCAAATTATATGACATTTTTAAACACTTGTTCTTGCTACTGCTAATAGCAACATGGCAATCCTGGTAAAATGAACCTCTTGACTAGGTCTATCACAATAATCAATATATTAACTTATTGCACAACACATGGGCATGACCTCAATCATTTTTGTTGATGCAATATGTACATAAAAAAACAATTCTTGCATCATTTTAGCTGATTATCCATCATCTCTATCTCTATTGGAGGTGTCATTGATAGTATGGTTCAAAAACACTATAGTTTTTACTATTAATTACTTTAGTATATTTTCATGTGGCTGTCTGACAACTGAAAATAGATCTGGTAGCAGATATTGCAGCCTATAGCTGTTATATTTTACCTTGTCATTTTGGTAAACATTTATTATTATTTATTTAAGATATGCATTTTCACATTCTGAAGTATAATTTTTTTAATTACTATAAGTAATTATTCTTAAGAATAAAATATTATTTGTTTTGTGTATTTGCATTGTCATAATATTATGATGTTATTTAGGCACTATATAATAAGTGCCATTCAATGGTCTTAAAATGAAAATAATACCATTTATCTCAATATATTTTAGTGCGATATATCATACAAAAAAATAAATAAATAAAACAGATATCATCATAGGCTGACTCTCCACTTTTTCAAATTTAATAAAATGTTATTGTCAATGTAATGTGGTTATTTTATTGGCTTGTGTTTTTTTTTAACCAGTAAGCTTTAAGGTTTTGAGTTAAATTTTCGAATTCTTTCAAAATTAATTTATATATTTATTACATAGTATTTTCAGCCTGGGTTTTCAGCCAAGCATCCAGAATTTTTTTCCCCATTTCAGTGCATCTCTATAAAAACCGCTCGGTTTCTTGTGCAGATCTATTGTTTTAATTCATGATACCTCTGCACTGGTATTTTAGCTTTTCCTGTATATGCTTTTTGACTGACTTTTTTTTTTTAATGAATCATTGAACTATTGACTACAGTTTTGGCTTCTTTAATGTCCTAATAAGGAAAACAATCATCTACAGTACATCCCGGATCACCTATCCGCCTGTTAAGTGATGACGTGTTGGTGACTTATGTACTGTTTTCAGGTCAAAGCCGCCACTCATTTGAGTTGGGAAATCATTTGTTAATGATCACTTTTGATTCATATCACACATTAAAGTTAAAGTCATAGTGTACACAACTATCTCTGGGCTTGCTGCACAAATACCAAAATTGTAACAATTTATAAAAAAAAATGAATCACTTTCCGGCCATCGGATATTAGGCATGGACATATATATTACGATTATGATTTTCGAAGGTATTAAATCGCTTTGTAAACGTTTATATTTACCATTACCATGAGCCTCCCCATACAGTTGAATAGAGCGCTTGGACCCGGAATCAATGACACTATAAATAGATGCCATACAATACCAACAATTGTATGGACCTGGTTCATATGATTGTGTTTAGGAGCTGGTCTTGCTACAATGCTTCATGGTTTTGGTTGGGTGCAATGTATGTTTTTGATTTACCAAACAGACCCACAAGAACCATTTGTATTGGAATGGATAATATGCAGAGGGACTTTTAATTTTCTTTAAGCCAGCTCAAGCTCTTTAAAAATCAGTGATCTTCACTGCCTGACTGAGACACAATATAAAGTGAGTCTGACTCGACAAGAAGCACTGAATTTAATTCTGTTGTTCTGTCTCTAAAATATGGGGATTTATTTTACCACAGTATTTTTAATATAGCTGCTCCTGATGGCACTTGCATTTAAACATCTATTTAACTGATTATATGTGTATTATATTACAACATCGACATTTGTAAAAGGCTTAAAAACCTTATTAAATTAAATATATATATTTAATATATTTTTAAATATTTTAAACAATCACATTATCCTTTCACCAGAAGTTCATCTGTGTCCGAAAAACGCTTGCTCTGCATATAGCTCAGGAATAGAAGAATATATTTTACATCACTAGAAATACTTCAGTTGTAAGTGTAATGTATTAGCATATGATATCAGATTGTAGCACTGTTCATGCTGAATGTTTTGTTAATTACATTGCGATCCTTGAACGTACATAATGTTTATTTTGGTGCAATTCACACAACCCAAAATGCCATCTTTTCAAACACAAACACAACGCACAGTCCCAGCAGATTGCGCGCACCTTTGTCACATATTCATGTGCGTTGTATCATGCTTTCTGTCTCTCTCCTCTTCCAAAAAGCTTTTCTTCTCGCTTTTCATCTGTCAAGTGGTAACATCCCGTGTCTCCTGGTACACAAGCTGTAACTTTCTGAGAGACAGCAGACACTAATCGCTCCCCTCTCAGCCCTTTACGACAGGAAGGAGAGATGGAAAAACACGGCTTGCATGGTTCCCTTCTTTCACTTTCAAGCTTGAGCAAGCCACTGGAGGGGAGGGCCGTTTGAATGGCATGAATAACAGAGAACAAGAGAGAAGGACAGAGGACAGATGATACAATCCCTCTTTTTGACACAAGCGCTTCAGCCCACACGCGCACAGATCTCGCCAGCCAGACACTGATAGGAAGGCGTAAAATGAGATGTCTCATACATGGAAATGACTTGTTTTTCCCTTCTCAAGTTTTCTCAGTGTGTTTGCTCATTTATATAAGTGTCAGGAAAGTGTAGGAATTGGCCCCCTCCCTCCGTCAGGCCTTGTCACGCATGTCCACAGATCGCACTGGTGCATGAGAGGCACACATTTTCATCCCAAATTGCAACAAAAAAAAAAGTTGATTCGCTGGCGCTATTTAGTGCATGAAGTGTTTGTGAGGAAGGAACATGTAAACATTATAGTGTTTGTCACACTCATTCATCAATGGAGAATACATTACCAGCAACCAACAGATGCATGCTGGGTATTTTTTTTTCTTTTAGTTTTTACAGATTACTGGACAGCATGAAGATATGTTCATGCCTGAAATGTATTCTATAATTCTTTTGCCTTCTCTGCATTCATATATTTAGTATTGATTTAGTCCTGTACAGTTGATGTGCAGTCACATACTGTGCATTATATTATATTATATTATATTATATTATATTATATTATATTATATTATATTATATTATATTATATTATATTATATTATATTATATTATATTATATATTGATTGAATGATCACAGCATTGATGCAAGACGTGTGAGGCTACATTTAAATTTAATTTAATATAAATTTAATTTAATCTTGTTACTTTTATAATTTTATTTTATAAAATGTTTTATTATTATTTTATTTTATTATTTAGCATTTTATTTTATTTTTTCTTATTTCATTTATTTATTTTATTATTTTTATTATTTGTTATTTGTTTTATGTTGTTGTTTTTATCATTCTTTATTTTTATCATTTTATTTTATTTTAATATTATTTTATTTTATTTTTTATCATTTTGTTTGTTTAATCTTTTATTTATTTATTTACTATTCTTTTTTATTTTTTAACATTTTTTATTATTTTATTTATTATTTTATTTTAATGTCATTTTTTATTATTTTATTTATTTATTTTATGTCATTTTATTTTTTATCATTTTATTTTTTTTCTTATTTCATTTATTTAATTATTTTTGTAAATTATTTTATTTATTTTACTTTATTTTGTTATTTTTATCATTTTTACTTTTTATCATTTTTATTATGTTTTTATTAATTAATAAATAAAAATGTAATTTAATTTTTGTCATTTTATTTTATTTATATTTTATAATTGTATTTAATTTTTATAATTTTATTTAATTTTAATTTTTATTTATTTATTTATTTTTGTTATTTTTTATTATTTAATTTAATTAATTTTTTGTCGTTTTATTTAATTTTTATCTTTTTATTTAATTTTATTTTTTATCATTTTATTTTATTTTATTTGCCTGCCTTATATTAAAATTGATTTTGCTAGTCATTTAGTCATGATTGCAATTGACCTTCAAATTCTAATTGCTTTTGATAACCCTGTCTGGGTTAATTTTGTGTTAATGACTGACTGATTGTACATTATCGCTCACGTATACTTTTTTCTATAACTACCCAACTGAGTTTAAAGCCTGTGCAATCAATAAGCCCATTCCAAGCTAAGTATCCGCCTCGGCACATTTCTCTAAATTTCATTACAAAATTTCATTATCCTACTCCATAGTCTTACGACATGATATCCCTGGGAATCACATTGTAAAGATTACGATCAACTAAATTGTCGAGGCCTGTTTGAGTCAGGCTTTCCCTCCTGTCGGCCAGCTTCACCTGCCGTTGTTACGCTCTGCACGTAGAAGCAATATTATAAGCTGCAGTCAATGAAATAAAAGATTCTGTCTGCAAGAACACGACAAATATTCTCCCCATATGACCATCTGCAGCCTGGCGCAAATCAGCAGGAGTCCAGAAAATGAGGTCAGTTGGGTTTTGATGCAGGAAAACAGTGGGAAGACGTAATAGCGCCTGCTGTGATGTACCATTCGCATGAACTCTGTTTTGGTGCAAACTATAATGTTTCATGCCTCTTAAAGGAATAGTTCATTCAGTAATGCATATTCTGTCATTGGCTCACTCTCATGCTGTTCCAAATGAATGTCACGTTCCTCTGTGATTTTGGAGAAGTGCATTGTGAGCTCTTTTTTCCATTGAGTTACTAGGGCACTGCTGCTCTCACATTCACTTCACAGGAACTTTAAGGCGAGTAAAATCTATAGTCAGATCACACACACACACACACACACACACACACACACATAAACACAGATAACGAAAGCATCTTCATGACCACCTGTCAAAATGAAAGTTTGATTAACTAGATGAAATTGTGTTTGATTTTGTTTTGAAATTGTTATTTTTTAGCCTAAAGAGGGACAAATGTTAACAGTAAAATGCGACATGTCATTTACTACATACCACTGTTTTTCAAAAGGGATCAAAATGTGAATATCCCTTTTAGATTTGGAGCCAATTTGCAATATGATTTTAAATAAAATTTTTAAAAATCAGCCTGTGATTGGTAGGTATGTTAGCAGAATCTGTTTAATTTATCTATCACTGATTATGTTTACATGGATGCTAATAATCTAAGTCTAATACGATTAAAACGATACTCTGATTAAGAGGCTACCATGTAAATAGGGATTTTTAATTACCTTAATCTGACCAAAGTCATAATGGAACTATACAGAAATCAAATGTGGAGTATGATGATTTTTGTCGCACTATTGAAGTGCAGCACAGACATGTAAACACTTTAATCAAACCACAAAACACAAACAAATATATGATAAAAATGATGTTATATATAATTTACAGTTGTATTTTATGCTTCTAGGTATTTATTTGGGGGCCTTCAGTTTTCCTGAGGCCGCTTACCTTGCTTATTGGTTTAATCTGCCCCTGATTGCATACACATAACTGTTTGACACTATTATTTGCACCTACCAAGTCAGTAAATGACTGCAGATGCCTGCATTGCGAAATGCAGAGGTTTTTCTTTTTTTTTAAATTCGACGTGCGCTATCAGATACCATTAGAACAACACTTTTCCATCAACCCTTATCTGAGATTGTCACGCGGGCATCAATAAAATGTTCCTGAATGAAAGTGAAACTGCAGTTAAAGTCGACAAAATAAAAATAAAACACCCCAAATTACTTGAAACTCTGGAGGAAACGTGGATGGTGTGGTGACGCCATGACATTAATAAAACTATGATATAAACACCTTAATCGTATTATTGTCTTCAGATTAAGGCAAATAATTTGATTACTGATGTCCATTTAAACTTAGTTGTTGTTGCCATCTTAAAAAAAAAAGAAAAGAAAAGAAAAAATATCCTGAAATTTGCATGCTTTTGACTCAATTTCCTTTTAGGGTTTGATTTTTATTATTTTGATATCTTTATTTTTAAGGTCCTATATGGTTTACTTTATGGTGGCCTTATGAGTACATCATTTAAAAGCACACTTTCTGAGTCCAGCAATCAAATGTGTGGGTAGCTTTGCAAACAGCGTAGCTAATATTTTCACCTTTTCATTTTATAAAGACTCATGTATGAAAAATAATGTTGAATACTTTCTTTCTGTCACATCAATTTAATAGAATATATATCTTTGTTTTAATGATTTCATGCATGAAACTCTAGACCATGGATTGGCAATTACTTTTTCCAAAGGGTCACATTAGATTCTGAGGTGGTTTTAGAGGGTCAGACCAGCTAATTTGTTAAAATCTTATTAAATGTATCTAATGCTTTACAAATAATAAAAAAAAAATACTTTTATTTTGTAATCAATGTTAAAGCCCTGTATGGTTCAATCCAAGAGAACCCTATATATGCACAGTATAACCATTTGTAGGACATTCACTGTACTACTCTTTAAAAAAAAAAAAAAAAAAAAAAAAACTAGATTATAACTGGGGGTTAGTAAAATACTTTTTATTTATAGAACTTTTATTGCTTAATTTTTTTTTTAAATAATAAAATGTTTTATTATTAAAATAATTAAAGTTAGCACATATGGCTCTTCACAAGATGCAGCTTTGAAAGATAAGCAGACTAATGTGTTTCATGTTCCATATATTTCTTAAAATTGTTACTTCTACAGTAAAAAAAAAAAAAGTCATCTGTGTACACATTTGTTTTGATATGCCAAAAATTAAATGTTTTGGGTGCACTATCCCTTTAAGATGCCTAAATAGCTCTCTGTATTTAAATGAAGTCATTGCCGTTTTACGTTGTTAATGAGCCTTCTTTCTATGCAAATTAGACTTATTATAAAGTGTGTCTCATTCTCAACGCAGTTAATTTGCCTTTCCAGATGCAGTAATAGCGCAAGAATGTTTCTATACATTTTCTGTTGATCGTGACAGCAACGATTTGTCAAATGACTCTCGAATGATGGAGAAGAACATTATAACTGGGCACAAAACCAGAAACACAATACAGTTGAGCACATTTTTGGCATTTTAAAAAGCTGCACTGTCCCAGCAAGTTATACCAAATTGTGTGCAAATCTGCTGCGTCATCCACATTGCAGGTAAAGTGATAGTTGACCTAAAAATGAAAATTCTCTCATCATTTTTGGTACTTTTCTTTGGTGTTAAACATAAAAGAAGATATTTTGAAAAATGCTGGAAACCACTAGCCATTGACTTCCATTAGATTTCTTTTCCTGCTGTGAATGCCAGTGGCAGCTTCCAACATTCTTGTGAATATCTTTTGTTGTTTTAACAAATTAAAGAAACTCAATGAAGGTTTTAGAATCTGTTGAATGTGAGTAAATGTTCTATTTTGTGTGAACTGTCACTTTAAAAACAACCCACAAAATGCATGCTATCAGTGGGCACAATCTGATTTTTTATTTTTTATTTTTTGTATGTGTTCCCCCGCATGAGTTTTGCCAGGCCAGTGTCTTCCATTCTTTTTCTTTGACAATCAGGGACCCTGTGAGACTCCAAACTGCTGACACACAGGATGGCATATTGGTCCACAGCATACATACTGAGTTTGGCCCTGTTAAATAGCACCCATGCAGAGAATGAGCTCCCCGCACAGGCCCCTGAGCACCATCTTTCAGCTGAATACATTAAACTAGATATTATTACAATCCCTACATCCTCGCCTCATAGAGGGAAATGATAAAGGAGTTAATAAGGAAAGTCAATTTGTATAGGAAAACCACATAATTTCTTTCCTTTCTTGACTTTTTTATTAAAAAAAAGATACATATTTCTATACACAACGCAGGAGATTATGAGAAATTATGCATGCCATTCTCTCCCACCCCAAGCACCATAATTAAAATACTTTCTGTATGCTGTTTCCCCCCATGTGTATTAAAATAAGCATCATGAAAACAGAAGTTGGAAGTAAACAAACCGTTCAGCTATGTTCAAACTGCTGGAAGTTTCTGCTGTTTATTTTGAGAAATTAATTGACTGCTGTGTCATTAAAGGTGTTAGAAATCAACGTTAATCCGCAGCAAATGACAAGTAATCCTGTGCATTTCAAAAAGGGATGTAAGAGTATTAAAAGAAGAACTTGTTTTTATACCTTGGTTTCTAAACGAACCTTTCAGTGGACCAATTTTTGTTCTATTTAATTTTTGGCTTAGCATAAACTTTTTTTTTTATTCCCACTGTAGTATAATGTAAAGGAAACATGCTAAATGCACTTTAAAGTGTTTCTTTTTTGTCACACTTTATAATTTTTTGTCTCTAGATGACCGTTTCTCAAAATGCATTGTTTGTTATCTTTCGCTGAGCCATAAATCTTCACTTCAGGAACACTTAACTTCACAGTTTTATTCATATCTATAATCTGAAGGTATTTACTAAGAGATTTGTTCAAAACTCCACATGCTGACAGGTTATATACATTTAGAAAATAATCTTTTATTTCTTGCTGTTCACAGTATTCTTGTAAAATACATACTCAAAATCTCCTCTATAAAAACTTTTGAATCTAATGTCAAAACATGAATTGCAGACAGTGTTCAGATTATGTTGTGCTAGATATTTAAATTAGTGCATAATTATTTAAATAATGCATACTTTTGATATACACTCACCGGCCGCTTTATTAGATACACCTGTCCAACTGCTTGTTAACACAAATTTCTAATCAGCCAGTCACATGGCAACAATTCAATACATTTAGGCATGTAATTATGGTGCAGATGATCTGCTGCAGTTCAAACCGAGCATCATAATGAGGAAGAAAGGTAATTAAGGTGAATGCGTTGTTGATGACCAGAGATCAGAGAAAAATGATCAGACTGGTTCGAGCTGAGAGAAAGGCAACAGTTACTCAATTAACCACTTATTACAACCGAGGTAAGCAGAAGACCATCACTGAATGTGCACAACATGTTGAATATTGAGGCGGATGGGCTACAGCAGCAGAAGACCATACCGGGTGCCCCTCCTGTCCGCTAAGAACTGGAAACTGAGGCTACAATTCGTACAAGCTCACCAAAATTGGTGAATAAAAGATTGGTAAAACTTTACTTGGTCTGATGAGTCTTAGTTTCTGCTGCAACATTCAGAGGGTAGGGTCAGAATTTGGCATCAACAACATGAAAGCATGGATCCATCCTGCTTTGTATCAATGGTTCAGGCAGGTGGCAGCAGTGTATTGGTGTGGGGGATATTTTCTTGGCACACTTTGGGCCCATTAGTACTAATTGAGCATCGTGTCAACACAACAGCATACCTGAGTATTGTTGCTGACCATTTCCATCCCTTTAGAAATACAGTGTATCCATCTTACTTCCAGCAGGATAACGGATAATGTCATTAAGCGTGAATCATCTCAAACTGGCTTCTTGAACATGACAATGAGTTCACTGTAATCAAATGGCCTCCACAATCACCAGATATCAATCCAATAGAGCACCTTTGGGATGTTGTGGAATGGGAGATTCACATTATGAATGTGCAGCCGACAAATCTGCAGCGTTATGCAATTATGTCAATTTGAGCCAAAATCTCTGGAGAATATTTCCAGGACATTGTTGGACCTATGTTTAAGTATTAAGGCAGTTCTGAAGGCAAAATGTGGTTCAAACTGGTACTAGTAAGCTGTATCTAATAAAGTGGCCGGTGAGTGTATAAACATAACATCTTACAATACTTGCACTACCAAAAAGTTTGCAGCTCATTATGTAATCAGTCTCCAACTGTGTATTGTAATATTTTTTATTCGTTTGCGCCAATTTACCTGTGATGTCTTCCTTTGAAAAATCTCCACAAGTTCCTATCACAAAAAAACAAAACAAAACAAAAAATAGGCCATGTGTGTTTCAAAGTAGCAAGGCTATTTAAAGCTGCATGTTGAAAGCTGTCTCATTGGCATTTACAGTAATGATTCTTGTCGAAGTGTGATTTAAATCACATTAGTGGGTTGTAGAATTGTGACTTCAGCCATCTGTGTGAACAGTAGGCTACAGGTAGCGGTGATTCTCCACCCGTCCCACGCCTCTTTTCAAAGCTGTGAAATATTTGTTCAACAAAGTGTGAAATGCGACAACATCTGCTGTGCAATTGCATGTTTAGACCCAGCGAGGCCCAACAGTGGCTGTCAGGACAGACATTCTTCCATACAGGTGTTCAGAGGAGAAGAGTTAATTATCCAGCAGCTGCAGGCCGCACATCTGGGCACCACTGGCATCCAGAGCGGGACGCTTATTCCCCCTCTCTGATGCCAATATAAGTTTCTCGATGGTTTCGGAGGCTTTCATGCTTGTGTGTAGTGCCACCACAGTATGTAGACTGCAAATAATGGTGGAAACAGTTGCACAATGGTGTACTTGTTTACACCTGGATTCAACATCTGGCTCTGATAAGCAAATCCAAAGTAGGGAATGCTACAGCTTGTACAGGAGTGAGTGGGTACTGGGGTTTTAACACTTTGCAAAATTCATGTTTAATGATAATAAAACAAAAATTAATATTAAAATGTAGTAAATGTATGAATCATCAATATATATATATATATATATATATATATATATATATATATATATATATATATATATATATATATATATATATATATATATATATATATATATTAATATTCTTTATTAATGCTGTAAATCTGTATTATTTAACTGGGATTAAACATTTATTATGATTAAACATTACAAGTTATATTTCTGCACTTTTTGTGAATGTCTGTTAATTAGTTTATAAATTGTGTACTGCTGTTCACAGTTAAGTGATAGTTGGCTACAGGTAATGGTTGTCTTTAATAAATGAAAAAAAAAATTTAAATATATTATTGGAAATTATATTTTTTTTAGGAAAGTGTTAATTTAAAAACAGCTTTTGTAAATTCATAAATGTTTTATTGTTCGTAGTTAATTAATTTTTGTTTTAATTAAAAAATACAGCTTTTATTAATCAAGGTTAATGCTAGTTGTTATTAAATAAACCATTGCTCATAATTAGTGTTTGTCCATAATGAATACAAAAAGTTTTATTTTTCTGTAATTAATTAAAGTTGATACTGTTTAATAAATAAACTCGTGTTCATAGATAATTCATGTGTGTTCTTAATAAATAATAAGTAGAGCTCTTTACACAGCAGTGCCATTGAAAAAAAAAATCCATATTGATTCAGGGAGTAATTCTTATCCTTTTAATAATATAAAGAACCCTTTTCAACAATAAAGAGCCTTAAACAACAACAATACACACCCCTGGTCTATTTAGAATTAGGTTTTCTATCATACATTGGTCATAAATGCCTTAACAAATATATATTTAAAACTTAATTTTTTTTATTGATAGTTTATTTAATACGATTTTGTGAATACTAGACAATATATTCATTCATTCATTTTCCTTTGCCTTGGTTTCCTATTTATCAGGGGCACCACAGTGGAATGAACCTCCAGCTAATCCAGAATATGTTTTGCGCAGCAGATGCCCTTCCAGCTGCAACCCAAAACTGGGAAACACCCATACACACTCATTCACACTCATACACTACGGCCAATTTAGCTTACCCAATTGACCTATACCACATGTCTCTGTACTCTGGGGGAATAAAGTATAGGGGAACACCCATCTCTTATTTACACACACTCATAAACTACGGCCAATTTAGTTTATTCAATTCACCTATACCTGTGTGTGTGTGTGTGTGTGTGTGTGTGTGTGTGTGTGTGTGTGTGTGTGTGTATTTATTTATTTTTATATTTATTTATACAACAGTTCTGTCTGGTTCTTGATCTGATTGGCTGATAGCCGTGATATATTTAAGTAATATGAGCACCCGTACAGCCTCTTTACCCTTTGTGTATTACTCCGCCCACATACAGCTAGCAAAAAGCAGACACTACAGATCTAAAGTTTAAATGATGCTTGCTCAGCTGTTTAACTGTCAGCTTTTGATTTGAAAACAAGAAAGTAGTTCCTCGTACAAAAGGATTTTTGAGACTCCATGTTTGATTTTGTTTTTATATACACAATTATGCCGTCAAACTGTTGTATAAATGCAATATCACACTCGTAGCAGTGCAATATGGCTGTATATTGGCACTGGTAGGGGCACTAAAGCACTCGGCCTGCGGCCTTGTGCCAGCGCACGCCTCCCACTAGTGCCGATATAACAAAAAAAAACTGTTAGATTCTTTAAAATAGGTTACAAAAAACGTATAGTATTTAACATTAAAAGAATAAATAATAGCAATAATACATTTAAAGTCCATTGTTGTGTTTCTACTATGATTCTACTTATATTTTGTTCAGCCTTCTTGGTTTTTTAAAGATTAATTTTACAGTTTATCTTAATGTATTGATTTTGATGTACTCGTTTAGTATTGGCTAATCAAATGCAAAGCCAATAATGCAGATTTGGCATTCCGTTATATGCAACCCATAGACTTTTTTAAAATAAAATGGAAAAGCTGAGAAATCTGCTAGTATGTACTCATCTATGCTGGTCACTTTATAAATATAATTATTCAGCTGTACATAGCTTACTTTACACCTTACTGAAGTGGCTTTTGAGATGCTTGTCCAACACAATCTCACAGCAATTTGTAACTTTTTGATTTAGTGGCTAATTCGTATGAATGCATGACCTAATTCGTACAATTTACTACGATTTGCTCATCCCTTAATAACGGTTGGGTTTATGGGTTGATTTAGGTGCCATGCCTCTTTAAAATTTGTAGAATTTCGTACGACTGAACTTGTACGAATACGTAAAAATTAGCCACTAAACTGGCAAAACGTACAACGCTTATGTTTTCTCGTGAAATCAGGCTGGCTTGTCATATCTGAACAGTGTCTGTGACTGAATCACATCATAGCAGCAGGTGTAAACATGGCCATAGAGATCAGTGCAAGGCTGATATTTCTTGTTCTTGTTGTTGTTTTCCATCCGAGTGCTCCGTGATCAGTAGAGGCCTGAGAGCCTGTTGACTGATCATCCATAGTTCCCTCAGGTTCCCTCTCGTTCATTCAGCTCCGAAGACAAAAGAGGCAAGAAACCAATGCTATGGCCGAGTGTGGCTCAGAAGCCGTGATTAATGACCCTCCATGCTCTGCTCATCTCACTCCGTCTCTGTCAAGAGTCAAGCGAACTGAAGACAATAATAAACAGGCCCAAAGCAAACAGATTCACACCTGCACACACCAAGCCAAAAGTAGAGAAGCATGGATCAAGTGCCTTTGAAGATCCAGGCTTTGATTTTTCCGGCTCAAGGTCAATTTCCGGTGCAAGTGCTTAATCTTTCATCAGAATGGTTTCATTCATGAGCTATTGTTTGGGTAGACTGACTACACTGGGTTTGATCCTGTAGGATAAGTAATTCTCATTTTCAAAAAAAAAAACAACAACAAGACAATGGGTCTCATTCACTAATAATTGCGAACGTTTTTTGTATTTATATGCAAACTTGAAGTTTGTATGAAAATGTTCCGCCTAATTTACAACACATGCAAATGCAAATGAGCTTGTTCTTAAGCTCATTCTTTTTTGTGTGTGTGTGTGAATTTGGAGTCTTCTAAATGAGCGCTCGCATATATGAGGTTAGTAGTTTGCATATTACAAGCCAAAACTAGCACCATTTAAGACTTTACACAAAAAAGCAACACTTGTCCAAAGGAAAAAATATATATATATAGCACTGAAACAAAAGGCAAAGAAAAAGAACTTTAATGATAATAAACGTGGTGTTTTGCTATCGGAGGTGTAAGCTAGAAAAATATGATATTTAAAAAAAAAAAGTTGCATAGATCAATTAGGTTTTCTCTGCGCAACCTAAAGTGACTGAACAGGTATTTGTCAGCAAACAAATCTGTGCACTTTCTGAATTCTCTTAGACCGGTAGTTCCCAAAATAGGGTTGGTGGGACAATGGGGGCGAGGAGGGAGGGGGGGGGGGGGTGTTGCTTGGCAATTTCTAAAAACCTAATTCATTTTATTAAATTATAAGAGTTACTATACTGAAGAACACGCTAATAATAAGCATTAAAATACAACATGCAAATAAAAAGCCATCAGCCTTTTTAAATTATTTATTTATTTTTTTTTTTTTGCGATCCATGGAGTGATTACATTATATTAAAGACACAGAAATAACGTCAGATGTAGCACATTGATTTTATGGCACTAGGTTAAACTTTCTGACACCTTTACTACACTCACGAACATTAGAAATAAATACAGGCCATAAAGGATTGTCTCAGAGTGGCGTTCTCCAAAATTAAACTAAGAATAGACTTGGACCTATTCATATGTGTGCACTGTTGTGTGCTAGTCTTACATATTTAAAACCACCTCAGAGAATATTGGGGGTCGTGAGTCACTGGCATTGTTATTTTGGGAGTCGGGGGCTGAAAAGTTTGGGAACCCTTGTCTTAGACCACATGCTGCAATGTCTTCAAATGCCTCCAAACACGAGGATAGACACAATAATCTCCATTTATATAATTTAGATATCGTTGGGACCTCTAATTATAAGCTTGTTTATACAATTGGACATCTAATTATATTATATTTAATACATTTTTAATATTCAATTTTATGTAGGGTTCTTTATATATGGTTATAAGACCCTGGGCGTACATGTTTTTTTTTTTTTTTTGGATATGTGTGGTACAAGTTGTTATTGATTTTTTTTTTCCGTACCTTTAAGATTAATTTTAGTATGAAAGGTTTTGATGAATTATGATGGATCATTTCACTCAAAATTTTGAGCATATACGTTTTATTTTTTGTTATATCTTAAATGTGATTGTCAATTTCTGTAGTTTTTTATATATTTTTATTTTGTTTAGATACACATTTTGTGTTATTCATTTATATTTCATCTACCCATGAAGAGTTCAGAATCCATGCACACACACACATACACACATGTGGTGTTGTTTTGGTGCGCAGTGGTTTGGGCAGTGCAGAGACCTGTGACTTTATTTAGTAGCTCTGTCTCAGTCACTCGTCCCCAGAGCGCATCCCTTCACACTGTCACATCCTTCTCCGCCTGGCACTCAGGAAGTGCCATGACCAATCAACCCGCAGACCCTGCTGATGGAGCTGCCACTGCCCACACCACTGCTACCGCTGGGGCAAACACTTACTTCATCCACAGCAACACACCACTGGAGATCTGCACATCACGGCTAATTTCTGCAAGATGTTCAGTTCAGTGCGCTTCATGTTAGTTATTCATTTTTGTGAAACGCATTAGCAGTTACTTAGAGATAATGTATATAACTTTTTAAATGACCACATTGGAAATTAATGTGAAATTACCTTCATAAAGCAGAATCTTTTGATACTGCATAAAATAACAAATGTGGGAAAAGAAGTTTATGGATCATTTTTAAAAGACTGACCTTATGAAAAGTGTGTTTAGATTTGTGGACTATGATTATCATGTATTGTTGTAACTCTAAGCACTTAATAGGCCAAAAACTACTGCATACAGTAAATATACATAATTTAGTTCTATGAAATCCCTTGAAAAATATTACTTATTCCATACAGTGCTTCCCACACATACACTGTAAAACCCAACAGTTGACTTTATCAAATGAAATAAGTGTAGTTTACTCAACAGTTACTGAAAGATAATTCTACTCATTTGAAAAGAGTTTTTAACTTTGTGTTTAAGGTAATGAGTTAATTAAATACCTCATTACTTCAGCTTAAATGGAATAAGTTTACAGTACTCGTATATCTATACTATAGTTTTTCTAACTCAAATGGTTTGAGTTACCTTAACTTTTTGGGGTTTACAGTGTAGACTTTACTTGAGTGGACCGGCCAGGTATATTAACGGCCGACCAAGTAAATTTGGAGACTTTTTTATTTATTTATTTTCATTATTATCATTCTTTTACAGTTTTTTTTTTTTTTAATTAATTAATTTATTATTTTTTGGTATCCACTCAATAGCCAAACATCCGTGATCACTTACCTGGTGGAAAATCTTATCTCACCCTACATGTTTCCTACTCGTTGTGTGTGCGTGAGACCTGTCAGCACTCCCATAGACAGTCTCACATGCTCTGCAGAGAGCCACAGGACCCACAGAAACGCTCCTTTTTGGAACTTAAAAAATTTGCCATTCTGTGGTTTCTTAATTCTCCTAAAATGTCAGATATTAGGCTTTTGGTTTTGCTTTCTAAAATGTAGCAGCTATTCTATTTTCTATTGGCTTCGCAGCTGACAGCATGTGCTTAGCGTTAATTCGACTCATAAAAACCTTTTTATATACTCAGAGCGAATTAAATTACATCTAAACTGGACTTAATAATCTACATTTTTATTCTTGTAATTATTATACTTTTTAGATATATTGTCTGTTTTTATTCCTTTGTCGTTTATTTCTCATTTGCTGTATGTTTTTTTATTGGATAATGTTGCATATATTACAGTACACTTATCATGCTTTTTTAATACTGTATACAAAATGTCAGCAGCAGATTTTCCTGCCAGTGGGTGCACATGGCTCCTGAGTAGAAAATAGTGGATTTCTTTTTTATTTCAACAGTATTTTTTTAAACTTAAACCCATTGAAAAGAAACTGTGTTTAATAGTGTCATAATGTATAAAACTGTTGTTATAAAACAACAACTTTTTTATCACATAACCAAGTTCTCTGGGTAAAAGGTATGTTTTAATCTGGCTACCACGCAAGTATATTTCAAACCTGTTGGAAGCACTGCTATATATGTAAGTTTTGTGTAACTATAGCACACTTGAATTTTGGAGCAACCAGAACCTTAACCCTTTCAGGCTCAAATAAATTTTAGAAACAGGAAAAATCTATGCTTTTAACTTTTGCAAATCAGCAACGCCTGCCTTGAGAGGGTTAAACTCTAAGATATGGCATTTGAAATAATTATAAAATAATTGAAGAAAGTAATTATTTGTCAGGATTGATTACCTAGAGTACAAGTTTTGTACAAGACTTCACCTGCATCTTAAACGTTTATTGCTGCTTCACTTATTTAAAAGTCTGTCTTATTTTGACCATTCTTTCCTTCCTTTCACATTTTTTTTTACTTCATACAACACTAGGCATAGATTGCAAGTATTTTTTTCTTCTCCTCAGTCTTCAGAGGATTAAGCAAATAAGAACTTTTACAATTGCTTGAAAAGCAATGATTTTTAGGCTGTAAAGCTTCTCTCTCTTGGGTGTGTATGTTATCCTTCAATATAGGACCTTGCTGCTTTGTGTAACTTTCCGAAAATGGGTCGATCTGATTGTATAAGGCACTTTTGGTCTCCCACACTGCCTTTGAATTGTATTTTTGACAAATCAGGTGCATTGTGTCAGGTTCATTGTGTGTCATGTCAGATTCAGGGCTAAAGATGTTAGGAACGAGAGCACTCGCGTTCCTGAGAGTCCACTTTATCTCTGTAATTGGCTCAGTAACGGGGGAAAAAAAACTGTACGCATTCTTGATAGAACAGACCATATTCACACTCGCTCACACACATACACACAAATGCAGCTTTAAGCCTAGGAAGAATGAAGCCTGTAGGCGGTATTCTTTAACCTACCTTGTTACTGCTGTGATAGAGCGGCCCGGGGAGAGGAGACACCTCTTCGTTTTGACCTAATTGAGGCATGTGTTTCTATGCCTCCGGAGAAACTGACCACCTTGTTTGGGATGTGTTTACTTTACCTGTGGCTTTAAATGCTCTTTGTGTTTTGTTTGCACAACACTTTTAAGTGAGCTTGTAAAGCAGGTCATGCGTGCATGTTCAATATCATTGGTTTGCTGCATAGCACTTTGTCCTAACGAAAAATTGGCTAAACAGAGTGGACTGCAGAAAAAAAGTGGACTGCAGAAAATGGAATTACTCCCACTTTCTGAATAAAACAGCCAACCACCAACTGCTAAAATCAGAAAATCTGCTTGCTTGCTATAGAAATGTGTAATTTAGATAAGGGGTGTCCGAATGTTTTTGTATGACGGGCCAAAAGCCAAATATCATTGAGCCGTGGGCCGAAGATAAATATACCAAACTATATTGCATTAAAGTTGTCATGGGTTTCAAAATATTTCCAAGTTTTAAATAAATAGAAAATATTACTTTAAATTGTATAAATGAATGCATTATAGCCTTTTTAATGATAACGTATTGCAATAAAAAATATAAGCAATCACATTTATATCACAGTGGAGTTCAATGCTGAATACACGAGTCAAGCAGAATCTGCCTTTGACTTGATTCCCTCACCAAAGTCTCTGGATTGTCGGGGGACAGTTTGTACATTTGAACAAAATCTGATTTAATGTCAGTTAGCTTTTAACAATAATAATAATAAAAAAAGGATTATGTTAAATTTTTATTGACAATCTTGAATCCTTATCATTCTCTCTCTCTTCTTAAATAAGATGGAGGGCCAAATCAAAGTTTACCATGGGCCAACTCTGGCCCGCTGTCCCTAGTTTTGGCATTTTTAATTTTTTAGATCAGTATTAGACACGTGTAAGACTAATCGACACTACTAACAATGGTGTGAACCAAACCAGACCGCACTAGTGCAGGAAGCTTCATCAGAATCAAATCAGAAGATGCATCAGCTGCACTGTATCTAGTGAAAAGTTTACATTTCTTTCAACTTCTGCCACATGCAATGGACCCAACACGACTCAACTGACTCAATTCAGTTAGGCAACAATTGGCTTGACTCCGTTCAAAGAAAATGAGAAGCATTAACACTGACACATTGCGTGAATGGACCAGTTTTCTGTCAGATTATGACCCTTTTTTTTTTTTTTTTTTTTTTTTTTAGTGTAGCAAAGATAGTGACATCTTGATCTACGTGTCAAAAAATTTAAACTATCAGAGTTTTGGATGAACAACTTCATATAAGGATTGCACCAGTATGGAAATTTTGGCTGATATAGATAAGCAATATATTGGCAAATAAATACAAATCTTGAAATAAACTTTTCTGAGCCTGATTACAGAAACAAATAAAATGTGCACAACAGATTTAGCTTTACAACCTTGACTGGAAAAACAAAGTAAACTGCAAGAAAACGTCGGAAACTTTCTTTTTACAAAATCCTTTCCAAATTGTAGTTTTAAAGAAAGTGGCTTAGTGGTTAGAACTGTTGTCTCGCAGTAAGAAGGTCACTGGTTCAAGTCCCAGCTGGGCCAGTTGGCATTTCAGTGTGGAGTTTGCATGTTCTCCCCGTGTTGTTATGGGTTTCCTCAGTGTGCTCCGGTTTCCTCCACAGTCCAAAAAATGCATAATAGGTGAATTGAATAAACTAAATTGGTTGTTTTGTTGTGTGTGTGAGAATAAGTGTGTATGGGTATTTCCTAGTACTGGGTTGCTGCTGGAAAGGTATCCACTGTGTAAAACCTATGCTGGAATAGTTGGCGGTTCATTCCGCTGTGATGACCCCTAATACATAAGGACTAAGACTAATCCGAATTAATTTTGTAGAAATCTTCTTTTTCATGGGGAAATGTTGTCTTCGCTTCTACACGAACTATTCTAAAGTATTTCACATCAAATATCATCATAAAAAATGTATTACCTGATGAAAAAATCCATAACTATCAGCTAATGCTTTATTGACTCACCCGGACTATTACAGTAACACTACAAATAAGCATTTATCCAAACTAATATGGCAGCAGAAATATTGTGAGTCACTTTCATTTACTAAGTTTGTATGCTGTCGTTGAGCTTTAGGATCCATGATTGCCATCATGACTGGTTAGGATTAACATGGGATGAATATGTTTTATGGTGTGTCACAGCGTCATGTTGCATCGCGTCTGATTAGGACACTGTGTTAACGTAGTAGCATAAACACGCAATCTGTCAAGGAGTAAGTGCAATCCAGCCTTCGTCTGGAGCTTTCCCTCGGGGCCTGCACGCTCACAGGGGCCCAATGCACCAGAGAGTGGGCGGAAGCCTTACAAAAACACGTCGTTATTGCTCCCCTCACCTTCAGCCCGCAGCAGAACTGCTGACATTCCGATGTGTGGTTACACATGACGGCTGATATCATCATGGGCTCATTACCGCAACATGCTTCATTTGAAATGAGCCAGACGTCGGCAATGAGAACGCAGTCATGAGAGAGACACAAACTGAGGGAAGATGCTGCGCACGGTTAGGTGTTTTTAATGACAAAAATTGGAATAAAAGGGCCGATGTTGATGATGAGTAATGCGGTGACTTTCTGAATGTGCAGATGTGACTGCTCGGTAATTATGTTTGACTGAATGTTTTTTGAGGATTATAGCTGCCAGCTATGCAAGGACAAAGAGCACTGACTCAGTGGGATTAGAACTACATCATGTAAGGACGTCCACCCAAGTGTAACAAAAACCTCATTAACATCTCACGGAAACACTATTTTAATTAGCTGCATTTTATTCTCTTTAAATCCTTTATACATGCACAAGAGGGTTTCTGGAGACCCTTGGCTTCTACGTGCGCATTATTTATTTTTTTTTCTTCCAACGGTGTAGTCACTGTTGGTGCAGTTTAGTGTGTCCTCTGAGATTTGAGTTTAAACCAAACCAGGAAAACAGGCGAGGAGTTGTTTACCAACTGGAGTTAAGCTATATATAAGAAGCACCTCAGGCCCCTTGACATATTCTTAATTGAATCTTCTCGACTCGTTTAATGAGAAAGAAAGAGTCTATCAGGCGGGGATCCCTATGTAATGCATGGCTAATGTTCTAAAACAATCTAGAGCCTGAAAAGCAATGTTTGTATGATGAGTAGCCCAGCTGTTTTGCCCTAATGGCTGCCATCTAGTGTTGACCACAGAACAATGGTTGGGTGTTTTATGAAAATATGGAACCAAATTCATTTGAAATTCCAACTTTTATGAGCTGTTTATTTTTTGCTAAAAAAACAACAAAAAAAACATAGTGGAATTAATCTGATTCCTGAGCCAACAATTGTTATGCTGGTTCTTAAAGGGGCATAAAACCCCAATCGTCTCCGCAGGGTGTTTTCACATATACAGTTTGACAAAAGTCAGGAAAGGGGGTGAGTCCACCTTTGTTTTAGGTGGGAGTGTCGAGTGGCAAAAGATGAAAGGGTTTGCATAAAAAAGGGAATGTCAGTACGTGCATGTGCTGATTTTCACAGCGGCAACACAAACACAAACGCAGGGGAGACAAACAGTGACTATGTTTACATGGACATCACTAATCAAATTGTTTGCCTTAATTTGAATAAGACAATAATATGATTAAGGTGTTTACATGAGTTGCTTTTTTAATGTTTCTTTCATGATAGCGTTTTACATGTTACAGCACATAGATTGATTAACGTCATGTCATTGCGCTATCCACATTTCCTCTGTAGTTTCATGTAATTTCGGGTGTTTCATTCTTAATTTATCGACTTTAACTGCAGTTTGGCACTTTCACTTTCATTCAGTGACGTTTCATTCATGCCCCTCATGACAAACAAGATATTGATGTGAAGAACTGCTGGTAGACTGTAGTTTTAATGGAATTTGATACCGCATGCTGTATGGGAGAAAAAAAACTCTCTGCATTTCTCGGTAGGTGCAAAGAATAGCTTCAAACAGCCATGTGTATAGACTGTTGCAAAATGCTGCAGAAATCATACAGAAATTATATATATATGTTCCTTACAAACATTTTTGCCATGTGTTAGCAGACCACTGTGATCTGAGCTGTGCTCTCATAGCGGGAAACTGGAAACAAAACCTACGTTGTGGCACATTTATAAATGCAACACTAACGACCCATAACTCCAAACAATTCTTCTTCTTACACTTGTTTTAAATATGGTTGGCAACACAACATGTGTCTCTCTGCCGTCTGAACACTGTGATAGGTAAAATCAGGCTTCAAAGTTATAACAATATTAATGAAGTTGCACCTCAGAGCACACTGATTGGTTCGAACCAAGTCTTTCTCGTAAATTAATGATGAAAACTCAAAGCCGTCACATTGTGTTAAAATCCAGTCTCCACGCTGGAATTTACACAATGATCTAATTGCCATGACGAGAAGTTTATTTATAAACTAATTTCGAGAGGAGCACGCGCTTATTATTGATAGCACCTGGTCCACATTAGCTAACACTGATTTACCAATCAGACGATTCCTTATCAACTATAAATTACCAAAGTATCTTACTTCAGCCATCTTCGTTTTAAAGAATCCCCCTTCCACCCCTACTCCTACCATTTCCTTGTCAGGGCAGCACTGGGCCCCTTCCCGGACAGCATGCCAAATAGGCTCTATAATCAATCATCAGCTAAGGGCGAACTCTTATAGTAGCTCAATTTATTTTCAAACCTGAAGAATGATTTTGCTCGAAATGAAGCAAAAACAATCCATTTTTACTTTTTGCCATATATATGTGTCCTAATAGTGTTTTTAGCAAAGTGGGACAAATGTATGGCTGTCAACATTTTAAAAAATGTGTTTTTTTGACCCTTTAAAGAGATAGTTCACCCCCCAAAAAATTCACAATTAAAAACGTTTACCCACCCATTACTTCTTCCTAAACTTTGAGTTTCTTCATGATATTTTGAAGAATACTGAAAGCCTGTAACCAGTAACTTTCTATAGTAGTTATCTTTTCTGCTATAGAAGTTAATGGTCACAGGTTACAACTTTCTTCCAAATATCTTATTTTGTGTTCAACAGAACTCATAAAGGTTTGCAGGTACTTTAGGGTGAGTAATTAGTGGGTAAATGTAATTTAACCTTTAGGGTCTGAATCAGAAATGTGCAGTGTGACCAGAGTAGTTTAGTTCTAAACAAGTAATAATCAGTTTACTTTAAGGGAAAAAAAAACAGTCGTCAATATTATTTTAGGTTACAATGTAAAGGTCAGTTATTAGACTGCACAAGTGCTATCTTAAAGGCACTGTTTGCAAGTGCTTTAAGTATGCTGTATTTAATTAAAAAAAACATTTTTTTTCTTAGTATTTATTACCATAAATATTTAATACGTTTATAAACATTATGTAATGAAACCTTTTTGTAAAGTGTGAGCATATTCATTCATTCATTAATTTACTCATTCATTCATTCTCTTTCAGCTTAGTCCTTGATTATCAGGGGTTGACACAGTGGAATGAACCGCTAACTATTCCAACATATGTTTTACGCAGGGGATGCCCTTCCAGTCACAACCCAGTACTGGTAAACACCCATGCACTCTTGCATTCGCACACTACAGAGAATTTAGTTCATCCAATTCACCTATAGTGCATGTCTTTGGCCTGTGGGGGAAACCAGAGCACCTGGAGGAAACCCATGTGAACACGGGGAGAACATGCAAACTCCAAACAGACTTGCCAACTGGCCCAGCTGTGGCTCGAACTAGTAACTTTTTTGCTGTGAGGTGACAGTGCTAGCCACTGAGCCACCGCGCTGCCCCATATTTATTCATATAGAAAGTATTAAAATAGTCAGAAAAATCTAATCCGTTCTAATCAATCAACCTTCTTACATGATTAGCATCCGCTGCCATGTTCCAATAACATTTTTGTTGTGAGGAATGTAAAAGGTTTGATACACATATCAGATCATCTTTCAGTTCTATCCTGCCGTAATTCTCTTTGTCTGTCCAGATCAGCAGGCTCCATTGATTTGAGGCCGTCATTAACTCAATCTCAGCATATCGCTGTATAGAGCAGATTGGTTTGTAGATGCGGGTTATTTGAGGACAGCGGGACTTCAAGCGCTCCTGGTTTAAGAATCAAAGCGCTTTTTAGAAGCTGCGGAATGAATTTTTCACAGTGGTCTCACTTCACTGGATTCCAGCAGCAGGCTTGGCTAGTGGTGCCAGCGAGAGAGAGGGTAGGGGGGGTTACGATTGAAGGAAGTAGGCAGTGGGTCAAAGTGTGCTGTGGCTGTAGAAGCCACTGGAGAGCATGTCAATCTGTGGTGAGGGCACTGGCACAGAACTGATTGCCCTTCTCAAACAGAATCAAACTAAAGAGGTATGTTGGTTGCAGAGTGGAAAGATACACACTCTGTGTTTGGCAGTAAAAGATTATATCCGTAATGAATTTATTGAAATGAAATCACAAACATGACTGAGTAAAGCAGAGATTGTCACGCATCCTGTAAGGCAAGTATGGTTCTGTGATCAGTGGTAAATATTCACAGATGCCCGAAGGTGCTCCAAATATCCATGAAGAAAACACCCGGAGAAATCCTCATATCATAGCATTACATTATAAACCGAGGATTTAAATGTTTTAATAGGTTCAGCGTGACTAATAAACACACGAGGACAGAATCATATCACATAAGGTTTTATTTTGAACACTCGGCTGAAGTTATAAAGTGAGTTTAGAGTAAAAGCTAAATATTTTATGAGGTATTTTTAAGTTTAATTTTTGTAGTCAGCATCCCAGAAAGATTATATCAATTTCATTATATATTTTCATTTGTTTTAATAAATTGAAATGTCCATTAATTGTAAGGCATGCAAGTAATCAAGTGAAACCGTTTTCATTTATTTACTTAAATGTGGGGTTTAATTATGTTTATTTAAATGTATTTATTATTATTATTATTATTATTATTATTATTATTTATTTTATGATATATTAACTAATATTCCTCACAAATCTGTTTTCTTTCATTAGAATTTAATAAATTTTTATATAAAGTAAAATAGTATACTAAATAATCATTTTTAAATCTCAACTCAACTCAATTTATTTCTAGAACACTTTCAACCAACTACAGTGGGTACCAAAGTGCTGTACATAAAAGATTACACAAAACATACATAATCCCACAACACATGACTAAATGCTAAAGAATATAAATGTGTTTTCAGTGACCTTTGAAACTAGCCCGAAGTAGGAGATATTCTTAAGGAGAGTGGAAGTCATTCCAAAGTCTTGGAGCTGCAACTGAAAAAGCTCCATCACCTCGACAATTCAAACGTGATCGCGGAACTGTCAAATAGAGTCGATCCTCAGAGATCTCATGGGTTGATGTATTTTAGGTAGATCAGAAATCTATTTAGGGGCCAGGCCATGGAGGGATCTGTGCAAGTTAGGTTCAAAATTTAATTAAAACATATAATTATATATATAATAAAATGTGAAATCTTATGTATTAGATTAATAACTCGGATGTCATGATTCGCACTCATTGAATAATTGCTTCGTCGTTTTTATTTTACATTCTTTAAGTGATACAAAACACAAACGTTTTAATACAATGCCTTCCTCAGTGTGACACAATCCTCTCACTCCACCCAATTTGTCCCACAATCAATCACATTGCGTCGTTAGTTAGACGGCCACTTGATGATTAAAAACAATCTCATTTTTATTTCTATATACCATAATTAACCACACAGGAAATATTTACCTTCCCCTTTAAAAACATTATTTTACAGAAAAATAGCATATCAGTTATCATTATTATTCATGTCTGCATCAATACAATAAAATTTCAACAGTTCAAAACATTTAAAAATACATTTTCATCTCATTATTTAAATCATTACATCTTCAAAATTCATGATTCACTATATTATAGTTAAACAACGAACCGTTAAAGAAAGAATAAAAGGTCCAATTCCTCATTCATTACTTTTGGTGCAAGTGATTTTAATTTATAAATCCAGAACACTTCTCATTGTAATAATCTTTTATTTAGATTACCTCCTCTATGTGACTCAAAAAATTATTTGATTTCTTTCCATTCGAGTTGTTTAACGTCATATCCAAAATCTATAAAATATCTTGCTACAGCCGAAGTTATATTTTGTCGTCAAATACTTGATTTCTGTTCCCATATATATTTTTGGCAAGGACATTTTAACATGTAGACCACATTACATGTAGAGCAGGTAATGCATGTTTTTATATTTATATTTTCACCTGTTGCTGTATTCAAAAATTCTTCACACTTTATCAAATTCTGACAAAAAGTGAAAGTGGATTTCTTATTTCTGACTATATCTGAGTTAATCATCATATCTGCTAAATTTTGGGATATTTTTTAAGTAAATAATGGATGATGTTGTAATTGGTTATTTAAAGATTCGTCAGAAGATAATATATGTCAATATTTATGCATCATTGATTTAATAAACTTGCTGTGTTCGTTATTTGTTAATGAGCAATTTTACATAAACATCGTAATTTTTTTGTAGGTTTTACTGTTTTTTAAAAAAAGATATCCTCTCAAACAAAATCTTTGAATTGATATGTTTTTCTGTTTATCAAACTCTTTTACAGTACTACAATCACGTGTAACTGACTGACTGGCAATCTCTGTTAAATGTGGACTGCATGGTAACTGTCCATAGATGATACCATGTTTTTATCCATTGGTTTTTCGATATATTGTTGTTTGTAATGTCTTATTTACTTACTTTTACACCAAAATAAAATTATATTACCTGTCGTAAATTTAATATTTACAACTTTTGAATTTCTAAAAGTTGTAAACGAGTCTAATTCTTGTTCTGTGCTCGACCATATCATAAAAGTTAGATAATAACTGCAGTTTTCACATTGTATATGTATAAAAAGTAAATGCACTGTGATATTTTTAATCGAATTGTAGATTTTATGTATTACATTTAAATACATTTATTACAATTAAAAATAAAGTGTTTACTTTTAACATGAGATTTGAGATGAACAGGAAATAAACATAGTTAAAAAATATAGCCCATCAGCTAAAAATGCATTTCAGTCTGCAGCAATGGATGCTTCTTGCTTCCAGTGTAGATGTGTCATTGATTACAATGGGCGCTGTTTTGTTTTGACGGGCTATGACGCGCTGTTCATGTCCGCTGTAGACGCTGTGTCAGGCTGCTGTGCAGACAAAGGAAAAAATAAAATAAATAAAAAAAATAAATAAATCTGTGGGCCCCGTTCACTAGAAACTCGCTTGCAGGCGCTGATGTCAGGAGAGCTGACACGGAAAATGCAGCAGAGCACAAATAACATACATGTGTATAATCCTCACATCCCTTTTCTGGATGAACTGCTTCTTCTGCCATGATAGCAGACTTTCAAATGCCAAAACAAAAAAAAAAATCAGTCCAAATCAAATCAGCATTGCTTAGAAAACAGAAGGTTGTTTGGGTTTGTTATAACCTGCTACTATTGACTGTTTAATATACAAACAATTTTCTTCGGCAGCTTATCAAATTGTGCTTGCTGAATGTCTGTCTGCAAGTTTTCATGCAGTTTCAGTCGCTCGTAGCTCGGCTCTATTTTCAGCGCTCTATCATTAGAGTTGTGCTAAGCTGGCATATTGTTCTTTATTATGCTAATGTGTGGGTATTTTATCACAAAGTAATTGTACATTGCTTTTTTGTGTGGCAACATCTTTTGTGGGCATGTGTGGATGCAAATGTGTATGTGCAGGCATGTTCAGCCTTCAGGTTCAAACAAGCTCCTGTCTTTAACAAACACCTTGTCTTGGTTGGATTTTTTCTTTTTTTTTATTATTTATTATTTTTATTATTACAAGGCTGTTCTTCTTGTCTTTTCTCGTGTTTTTTATTTTTTTTGGATGTCTGTTTGTCAAGGCCAGAAATGCACAATTGTTCAGATATATAAGGTCACGCTGGACATTTTTATTATGCTTAAAAACACTGAATCACATGACAGGTTATCATGTGACAGGTTAACCTGTTGATTGAAGGATTTGACTAGTTAGCCTGGTTTAGGTTTTTTCAAGCATGTTTTACTCTTGTTGGTGCTGTCTGATATACAATTGTTGATGATACTCTAATGTTCAGGAATTTGTGCTGCACAGAAAATTAGCACCAGAAATGTAAATATGACTTTTGGTTGTTGAAAGACAATTACTAAAGTAATAATCAACTTTTTTTTAAATATAGTTTTCCTACATATTCATTTTGCTGCTGTCAATCTGCTTTTAATATTGAAAAATATTCATTCAGCACAGTTATTTTATGTATTTATTTATTTATTTTATTATTTATTTATTTATTTATTTACTTACTTACTATTTACTTACTTACATACTTACATTTTTAGATTACTTTGAAATAAAAAATATTTAACCAGCCTATTTTTCCTGGATTTTGTGTCAGCATAGTCCCTAAATATATTTAAATGCAGAAAATGGGATTTCGGTTGAAAATATTTTTGGTAAATATTCAGGATGTGAGCGTAAATGAAAACAAAAAAAAGAATGAAGCTATGCCTACAAGTATAATGACGTTTGGATCAATTAAAATCTTACAAATTGATTCCCTTACTCATAACTCAACACATGCAAATGGTGGCATCTCAAACAAGACAATAATGCATCTAGGAAATTATAAAAGATTGTAAATATTTTTTTCATTTAGTTTATCTGAATCTTCAGGTTATAGGTTTGAGACGGATCATCTTACCTATCATCTTCCACTGGTCAGTTACTGGTTATTGTCGTGTGTCTCCATATGCTAAAGTTATATTCGGGGTCAATTACAGAAAAGAATAGAACATCAGTGTTGAGTACTTGCGTTTCGAGTAATCCATTCAGACAGTAACTGATTAATTGACAGCTGATGCATCCTAAATGTATTCACACAAAACATATTCATTTCATACTCTTCTCTTGGTTTCAGGACAGTTTAATTATATTCCCAGCCTTTCGGGGTTGCTGTTGTTTGTGTTATAAATTCTATACGAGCAAGTTTTCACTATTTCTCCTGTTAATTGCTGATGTTACTCCACCATGTCAGGTTAGTCTGAATGTTCTGCTTGTCTAAGAAAGTGGCACAGAATTAGTTTTAAATTTCAAGTTTAAGTTTTATGAATTTATAGTTGTGATTTAACACTAATGACATGGTCCAGGATCAGCTTTAGTGAATTTAAACTGTAATGATATGAATTTGATTGTCCAGGATCAGCATTATTGAATTTACATTTTATTAAAATAAATGTGGTGGTCCAGGATAAGCATTAGTGAATTTATGTTGTGATAAAACATAACTGATGGTCCAGGATCAGCAATAGTGAATTTACACTGTAATAAAATATATTTAATGGTCCAGGATCAACATTAGTGAATTTATATGTTTGATGGTCCAGGATCAGCATTAGTGACTTTATGAATTTGATGGTCCAGGAGCAACATTGGTGAATTTATATGTTTGATGGTCCAGGATCAGCATTAGTGAATTTATACATTTGATGGTACAGGATCAACAGTAATAAATTCATATGTTTGATGGTCCAGGATCAGCATTAGTGAATTGTTATATTTGATGGCCCAGGATCAACATTAGTGAATTTATATGTTTAATGGTCCAGGATCAGCATTAATTAATTTACACTGTAATAAAATATATCTGATGGTCCAGGATCAGCATTAGTGAATTTATATGTTTGATGGTCCAGGATCAGCATTAGTGAATTTATATATTTGATGGTCCAGGATCAACATTAGTGAATTTATGAATTTGATAGTCCAGGATCAACTTTAGGGAATTTATATGTTTAATGGTCCAGGATCAGCATTAGTGAATTTATATATTTGATGGTCCAGGATCAACATTGGTGAATTTATGAATTTGATGGTTTAGGATCAATATTAGTGAGTTTATATATTTGATGGTCCAGGATCAGCATCATTAAATTTATATATTTGATGGTCCAGGATCAACAATAGTGAATCTTCATATTTGATGGTCCAGGATCAATATTAGTGAATTCATATATTTGATGGTCCAGGATCAACATTAGTGAAATTAGCCCCTTAATAAAATAGAATTAAATGGTCCATGATCAAGATTAGTAAATTTATGCTGTAATAAAATATATATTTGATGGTCCTGGATCTACATTAGTAAATTTTTATATTTGATGGTCCAGGATCAACATTAGTGACTTTATGAATTTGATGGTCTAGGATCAATATTAGTGAGTTTACATATTTGATGGTCCAGGATCAGCATTAGTAAATTTATATATTTGATAGTCTAGGATCAGCATTATTGACTTCATTTCTTAGATGGTCCAGGTTTAGCATTAGTGAATTAATACATTTGATGGTCCAGGATCAACTTTAGGGAATTTATATGTTTGATGGTCCAGAATGAACATCAGTGACTTTATGAATTTGATGGTCCAGGATCAGCATTAGTGATTTTATTTATTTGATGGTCCAGGATCAGCATTAGTGAATTAATTCATTTGATGGTTTAGGATCAGGTCCACTGTTTACAATCTGTAAAGTTTCTCATATTTGTGTCACACTTTAAATTTGACACTATTCTGATTAAATATTTATTTTTCTTAGCTGTTATCTGAATTGTACATTAGTGCTTTGCTATACTTTCTAAACTTAAATAATAGATTTTAGATGTTATACTTTTCTGATGATTGACATTACAGCTCAGGATTGTTTGTAGTTTTATACTTTGTACATTATTATACTTCTTTTAGCCAATTACCAGCTCCGAATTTCTTGTGTTTTGATGCTAAATATGGATATAGTGATTCAGGGGTTGTCCTAAATTTTTTTTTTTTTTGGCGCTTTTAGAGTTTAAACAGCAAACTAATAGAGAGATATGTTTCCATAAATATAAATTATGAATAAAAAGTTATTTTTATTAAAACAAAATAAAACATTAAATGTCTATAGTGTCAAATTGAGAACTGACATACAGTAGGTTATATTAAATACAGGTAAGGCTGATGTGTCTTTTTGTGCATCATCATCTGGTTTTACTGTTCTGTGCAGTTTGTTTTTCACAATTTTCAGACACAATCAGAGAACTCCCATTTGAAATAATTCACTGAAAACTGTTCATTTTTTCCCTTACGCACAAGAAATTGAATCGTTGCAGACAAAATGACATTGTGTGAGTTGCGTCACCTTAGATTTTCAGTTATGAGAAACACTTCAAAGCTCAATAGAAAAGCACAAGCAAATGAACATTTGAGCAATCAACACTTCAGATTGCTTACTTTGACATAAACCAGAGCTGGAAATACTCAAGTGAAAGCCTTTTCTGCAGGTTTCTCTTTTACTCAATTCTGTACAGTAAGTTTGAGCTCTGCTGAGGTGCCTATCTTTGTGTACACCCTGGAGCTGAGGCGCTTGACAGTTCATTAAAGAATCCTGAGATCGTCTGTCCTTATTTTTGGAAGGCATGTTGGAGGAGAGGGATTGTGCGAGCTGCCAGAAAAGCGACGAGGGGTGGACACGGGGAGCTAAAGTGGAGCTTTTCTCAGCGCTGCCATTGTATTTCCAGGGGCTTCAAAGCTGTCTGCCCCAAAGCTGCTGGCTCTCGAAACACTTTGGAGAACAGATACCTTGATCAAGCGATTGAGAAGACAGATTTGTGCTGTTTACAGCTGAGGGCGGCATTTTTATTTTCATTTTTTTGTGGGAAAAGATTGTGATTGATACCGAATTAATTTAGCATTGTTGGGTGATGAATAAGTCATAATCTGCTGACCTTTTAAGATTTTTATTTGGTATTTCTGTGCATAAATTTGTAAAAATTTCTGGGGATTTATGCAAAATGATTTTGAGAGTATAGAAACTGAAAACATAACATAGAAAAAAGGTTGAATACAATGCAAATCCAATTAAAACCACATGTTTTGGTAACACAAAGCTTTAGTAAATCTATCATATAATACATCTACTAAGATACATAAATATATGTAAAGTCTATTGTACCTAAATCATATTCAAAAATATTGCAGAAATTACCAATAAAAAACAACTAATATACATTTCAACACATTAAGCACATTTACAATTTTTAAACCTTCTTTGAATCTTATTTTCTTTTTTAAATATTTCCCAAATGATGTTTAACTGAGCAAGGAAATTTTCACAGTATGTCTGGTAATAATTTTTCTTTTGCAGAACGTTTTATATATATTTATATATATATATATATATTTTTTGATTGTCTGCAGAAACGACCATCATAATACAATAACTTGCCTTATTGCTCTTATCTGCCTAGTTAACCCAATTAACCTAGTTAAGCCTTTTAATGTCCCTTTAAGCTGTATAGAAGCGTCTTGAAAAAATATCTAATAAAATATTATTTACTGTCATCATGGCAAAGATAAAATAAATCTGTTATTATAAATGATTTATTAAAACTATTATATTTAGAAATGTGTTGAAACAATCTTCTCTTCGTTAAACAGAAATTGGAGAAAAATAAACAGGGGGTTTAATTATTCTGACTTCAACTGGTCTACTAAAAGACATTAAGAATTCCAATCTCACATTCAGCTCTAGGCATGGGATGATAACTGGTTTCAAGGTTTACCGCAGTTTGGAGAAGTTAAGGTTTTAATGCCGCTAAAATGTACTGTTATACCGTTCCCAAGGTATATGTAAAGGTTTTTTTATATATATTTTTATGTGTTGTAAAGAAATCTATGATTTTCAAACTAATGAATAGAGCAGAAGTCTATAATTTTTTAACTATTTAGCCTGATATGTTTACTGTTCCAAAATATTACGTTTCTTAAAATAAATTAATTGTGTTCAATGGGGAAACTATTATTTTATTTTTGTTTTACCCAGACATTACAAAAAAGAACAGTAATCATAATAATGTGGTTATTTTATAACTATTATTTTATTTTTGTTTTACCCAGACATTTAAAAAAAAATAAAAAAAGAGCTCAAAAAACTATGGAAATCTGCTAAATTTTCTGAACATTTCTGCAGGCTTAGATTCCATGTCGGCCAAGTTAGAGTTTGGGGCATCAAATTGGTTAATTGGAAAGTCAGTCGTATGATTTTGTTATTTGCTTGCCTG
The DNA here is from genome assembly GCF_052040795.2 of Danio rerio. Classification (NCBI taxonomy): domain Eukaryota; kingdom Metazoa; phylum Chordata; class Actinopteri; order Cypriniformes; family Danionidae; genus Danio; species Danio rerio. The sequence goes on from NC_141032.1 coordinate 34,972,377, forward strand.
TTAAAAGGATTGTTCATCAAAAAATGTAAACTTACAATTTACTCTGCCTCAAGTGTTCCAAATCTTAAATAGTTTCCTTCCAAAAAAAAAAAAAAAACAAACAAAAAAATATATAAAAAATGTTGTAAATTGGTAGTCATTAAATGTTCACCAATTTTCAACACACTTCATTTTATTTTGTGTTCAACAGAGGACAGAAACTTACAATTTTCATTTTTGGCTGAACTATTCCTTTAGAATTGAAGCATGCGTGAGATGCTTAACAAGCCAAAGTTTCTTCTTCTTCTTGAGCGCTGGAAGAGAATGAAGCAGAGTACAGACTGTAGAGCTGTAGCAATAAGCGTCCCAGGAGAATGACTGTTAAAGGTGTGTTAAGGTGAGAGAGAGAGAACAGTCTCGGTTAGATGCAGTTCAAATGCGCCGCAGACCCGGGGTACAAAGAAAGGTGAGAGACTTAGAAAAAGAGACAGAACAAATGTTCAGAGCTGAATTCATGCTGGGACAAGGGCAATGAAATGAATAGTTCTGTTTGGGCACGGCAGAGGGCTGACCCGAGCCTGCCTGCTGCCTCAGGCCTCCACACTGTTTGAAAACCCTTATATTTTTCTCCGTCAGCATCATCGATGACCTCCAGCATGGTGTCCATCCAGGAGAGCAAAGAGAGAGAGAGAAATACTGTGCCTGGTGCAGTAACATGTAGACATAAGAAATCAAAGTCCACTTTTTGCTCACTTATAGGCCTGATAGATAAAAAAAAAATACAGTATATATATTTATATATATATATATATATATATATATATATATATATATATATATATATATATATATATATATATATATATATATATAATCATGATTATTTGCACCATAATTGTGCAAGCACTTATGTTTTTTTAGGTCTCATGCACACCACTCCTGCATGCTACTGCAGTTGTATTTAGACCTCACAATCTATTTGAAATTAACACTTTCATCAAATGCAGGTAAAACTCAACCGTGGTGGGTAATGATGTCTAATTACTAGTCATTTCCGCAGGTTATAAGTCATAAATTAAGTTCTCTCTGTTTGCTAGCTAAGGTTGTATGTATAATTTGTGCAAATTTAGCACACATACAGATTTATTAAACATACAAATTAATGCCAAAATTAAAATCTCTTAATTTTTTACAGATCTGTATTTATTCTATACAAACCCCCACCCCCCGCCCCCCCCCCAACATCTAACATTAAACGCGTGCACAAAGACACACATGCGTGTTGGGTTTTTATGCTTAATGGGACTATCCATAGACTTTATGATTGATATACTGTATATTCTGTCCTCTTACATCAAAACTATTCCTAAACTCAAACCCCACAGTAAGCATTCTGCATTTTTTTAAATTTGATTTTTATATGAATATTAAGCATGACTGAATTTTTCATGTTTATTTCTAAATTGCTTTTACAATGTAGATTATGTCAAAGCAGCTTAGCTTATGTCAGAGGTGCCCAAACTTTTCCATATGTAGTGGTCATATAATTGACTAATTGCTTTAATAATGTTAAAAAATTAAATATAAACATTACTTTGAATTGTATTAACTAATGTATACCAGTATAACTGTTTTTTTAAATATTATTTTTATTTTAACTTATTGCAATGGAAACATAATCACATTTGTAACACACTGGAGTTCAATTCTGAATACACTAAGCAGAAGCTGCCTTTGCCTTCGTTCGCTCACCATTGTCTGCAATTTGTCCTCTGTGCATTTTAAGCTAAGTCTGATTCATTTACACCATTTAAGTTGAAACATTTAGTTTCAGATAGTTTTTTTGTAGTTTAAAAATAAAACAAACAAGTAAAATGTTACATTAAATTTGAAATGGAAATTTCTAAACCAATTTCTAGAAGGGACGGTAAGTTTACCATGGGCCACATTTTGCCCACGGGCTCTAGTTTGGGCATCTCTGGCATAGATGAAGTTCTAGGGAATTGAAACTGCTTCAGTCCAGTTTTACAGTTGAAGTTCAGTTTAGTTCAGTTCAATGTAATAATGTAAATGTCATTGCTAAAAGCCAAAACATTGAAGAGTAACTTCAATGATTGTGCAGGTCCACAATTCTGAAAACAAGCAAGCCAAGTGGCGAGGAACAATCTTCATTAATTGACAAAAGAAAACAAAAAAAAAAACACTCGAGAAAAAACCAGGCAACCTTGATCATTATAGAATATTAACAAATGAATTTCATATAATAATTACTGACGGAGCATGTGACACAGGAAAACTGGAGTAATTCTGCTCTGCTATAACGAATAATAAATGTTTAAATATTTTAAAATTATTGATGATCCTATTGAAAGGATTTTAAAGCTAAAGCGGTTACAATAAGACAAAAACCATCCTGTTTAGCACAAGTTCATGTTTTGATTTTGGTTTTTAGCAGCGTCGGTTTTGGGCATGAGTTATGACACTTTTTTTAATGGCGGTGCATTTAATTCTTTACATCTCACAGTTTGTTTTCATCTCTTCATTATTTTCCTCAGAATCCTGTTCAGACAAGAAGGAATGCTGCCAGTTGAAGCCTAGTCTCTGATAGCAGTGGAGAACAAGCAGTCTACTTCCCGGAAGAATACAAGACTTCTCTGATCTGGTAGGCACACAGAAGAAAGCTCACATTCATTTTCCATAGTATAGACTAGAAGTAACTGCTTTGGGAGTGTTGCATAGTATTTATACAATATGTTATTTGCATGATTCATTTGTTTGAATGCTGTACTTGTAGTATTCCAAGTAGGATACTTTGTTTCCATCTTTTGGTCTTGTAAAGCAACATTTAAGGCTGCACATTCAACACACAAATCACAGGAAATTAAAATGATAATACTTTATTTTGATGAACATTTTATTGACTGTGCATGTTAGTAATAGCAAATGTTAAGCAAACTGGTAATTGATATATGGTTGCAAAGACTTCATTTTAATAATCTCTCAACAGTCTCCTCACAATTTACAAATACCTTAGTAATAATCTTACATACTATTGGTGCAGTTAAAAAAAAAAAAAAAAAAAAAAATGTTCAATTTTTGCATTTATAGATTTGTATTTTATTTTTGGTATAGAATATAACATTGTAAAAATTATTCTTTTGCACATGTATTTGCCAAAGCAATTAAAAATGGTGTACTATGCATTCCAGCGCAGTAGTTGGCAATATCACTTTTTAAAGTCATGTAAACCCCGGCATAAGGTCCTTTAATCTGCTATTGTTGTTTTAGTTGTCAAGTACTTTAACACACCACATGGAATCACTGTTTTCACAAAATTGGATTTTTGACACAATTACTAAGACATGATTAGGATATAGTTTGCAAAAGCATGCAATTTGAAACCCATGTTTAAAATATGCATTTTTCAAAATCCCAAAATACTGTTTCTGTATAATTGGTGAAATGACACATACACACACACATAGGGCTCAATTTTAATGTTCTAGGCACAAAGTCTAAAGTGCATGACACAAAGACATAAAGGACATGTCTGAATCCACTTTGCTAATTTAGGGACAGAAAAAATAAGGTCTGCGTCCTGGTCTAAGGTCTAAAAGGGTTGTGCTTATTCTCTTAATGAGTTATGGGTGTGTTTTGAGGATAACTTATTAAAACAATCAGAGTATTATTTCCCATTTCCTTTAAAGATCAGTTGCATCGCGCCATGGTGCATTTGCTATTTATGTGGCAGACTTTGTTAGTGGAAAAACATAATACTTTGCTAGCGTGAAAACAGTTAAACAAACCATCTGCACAAGGATAAAGAACAAGCCTCTTCCATTCGGCCTATTTAGTTTCTCTTTACTTTACTTTTACACTACTCATTTGCTTTCGTGGACAAGGAAATAGTGGAAACTCACTCCACTGAAGACAAACATTAGCTTATATATTTAATTTTGTTAAGCACAAAAATTTGTTACAAACCTTTTTCTAAATGCAGTTCTAATTTTCAGAAAACAAATAAATGCCCATTAATAAATAAAAAAATAAACTTATATCCAAACATGCGTCCTATTTTTATGCACCGTACGGTGATGCATACGTTTACAAAACCTAACCAGTAGACAAATCTAAACCCCCGAGGTGAAGAAGGCATGGAGGTAGTGGTTTTTATATTTATGTGGATGTAAAGATAATTGTGTACTGCTGTATATCATGTGTGTATTAAGCAATGTGTAAGCGTTTGAAGCCCCATAGCTGCATAACTAATGTGCTCTGCTCTGGACTTTAGACCAGCTTTTAGTTGGTCAATGGCACGGTCTATTTCAGTTCCTCAAAGTAGTAACTCACCAACAATGCGCCTTAGCACACCTCTCTTTTAGACCAACACACCCATGAATCGACAAAGTGGCGCAAGTGGATTCGCTATTTAAACACTGTGGTGCAAAACGTAAAAATTACTGTTTTGTTGGTGTAAAATTTGGAACAAAACGCGCCATTCATGTCTTATTGCACCGGGTGTATCATAGGGCCCATAGTGTTTTAAGTTTTCATTAAAAGGGAGTGTTTTTTAAACTGAATGCAATCATAAGGATATATATAAAGTCCACTGAATGTATAAAAAGAACAAATAAAATTGTGTAACAATTAAACCATGTAATTTAATTGTATTTTTCTATGAAATTCTTAATTATCCATGTTAGAGGAAGAGGCTTTTATGAATCTATTTAATAACTAAACTGCACATATATATGTATACCATGTTTGTAATGCTTTTTTTAAGCATCAAGAAACTATTGGATAGGAGGGCTAGTCTTTTGTGGGAATTTAATAGTAGTACATTTATGAAAAGAAAAAAAAAAACAATATGAGCTTAACCCATGTGCACTGACAAAAAATGACAAAACCCCATGTTCCATGTGTGCTTCACATGTGCTCCACATGTATTTCATGTGTAATACAGATGACACTCGCATTGAATGATACTAAAAAAAAAGTTGTTTAGAGTTGAACACAGGGTGTAAGAACTGCTTTCATCAAACACCAAAAACACAGTCAGCTTTTAAGAACCTCTTTGAATGATATCAAGAGCCACTTGAATTAGTATCGAGGGTATGTTAGCAACTGGCTGCAGATCCTGTTTTCCTCCCTTCCAATTCTAAATGTGTTCTCATTTTAAGTAAATACGGACTCCAATCTCCACTTGCTCCAGTCACCCTAGGAATGAATGTGCCCAAGGGGATGCTAGTTTCTCATTCAGGCCGAGTACGCGGCGGGGTGAGGGTGTGGGGAAAGAAGTGTCTGTAAGTGCACTTGAGCTACTGAACTCACGCAGTGCGACAGTCAAGTGCACGACCAGCTAAAAGCCGCTCACAGTGAAAAGACCCTCTTGAAATGTTTGTCTGAGTCTCATAATTTCCCCCAAATACGTGCATTGTAGACTCATTCCCGTAATATGAGCCGTTTATTACAAACTGTCATTCTTTGCATGGATGTTTGACGGAAACAACAGACTGTGGGGGAAGGGTTGGCTCAGTGTCTGGAAGATGGGAATGGAAGAGGTCATTAGCATTCCAAGAGAGTGTTGGCGTCTGGTGGAGCACAGCCATGCTTGGCTGCCTGGCACGATAGGGCAACTTGGTGGCCATTAAGGCAGTGGGGTTTGGGGGTTAGGGCCCATCGAGGACACTGCCACCCCCTGCATGGGAGCGATGAGAGACCATGGGCAGGTGGTCTATCAGGGACAGTGGGCTGGAAGTCCAGGACAAATTGGTATAGGGAGGCTCATTTCCCAAACTCAGCATGAGAGATGGCATAGCAACTTCATGAGAGTGTAGAGCATTGAAAAAAAAGAAGATAAAGAAAGAAAGATTCAAAGAGCATTGACTTATTATTGATGGATTTGCCAAGAAATCAGTCAGTGGGGTAGTTGTGTTGCTTCTTTAAATTTTACACTTTGCTATGCATGTTTAGAAAGGGGTCATTGTATGAAAAAAGGTGTCAAATGTATCATTGATGTCCAGATTGATGTCCAGAAGTAATGGCAGCCAAATCCGCACACATTGATCACAGTAAACAGTTATGACAATAAATATTATTAGAAAGATTTTTGTCTTATTTTAAATTGTAATGTAGGCTCACTTGAATTTTTTTACACCTAGTATTTAAGATTAAGGCTCAATTCCAAGTCTACCCCTTAGCCCTTCCCCTTACCCCTACCCCTCGTATTGCACATTTACGGGAAGGGCTAGGGGTGTCCCCCTTTCTCTTTATCTTGAAGGCGTAGGGCTAAGGGGAAGGGCTAGATAGCCCTCGGAAGAGAGATTTGTCAGGACCACACTCGAAACTAAGGGGTAAGAAAATTTCCCTGAAAACACCAGTCACAATGGCTGCATAGCTGCACCCGGAAGTTAGGAGATGCACAAATTAGTATATTTTTTGATCATTACAAATTTTTATAACAACCAAACATGTTTTAATTAATACATTCGTAACCTCATTTGTGTTTTATCATCATGTTTAAAAAAAACCCCTCCAAAATCAAAACAGCTAAATTTCGCTATCTATAATTCATAATAATAACTCCTGTACAGCAGTCCCACAGCGTTCTGTCACTCAGTGACACTCGGATACCCTGTCAGAAAAGCCTAGTGGCTGAGAATGAGCTTTTAACAGTGTCTGCTACAATTTTAATAATGTTTTTGTGTGTTTACATGGATAAATATGGCCACAGTGTAAATGCACAGTACAGTTACAATCTTATTGCCACATTATATTGTTATAATAACATGATATTGTTGCCTTTAGTGATTTCCTGAAGATAAATACCAAAAAATAATGCAACTTAAATAACTACAGCAGTCGCGATCGTCTGATCTTATATGAAACTAGAGATTGCGATGACGTGTGCAGGTGCTGTAGTGGTGTCCCATTATTTAGGGGTAGATTTTGAAGCCCTTCCCCTTCACACTCTGTTTAAAAGGCCAACAGGAAAGGGAAGGGGTATAAGTACAAAAATAGAATTGGGATTGGGCCAAGTTTTCACTTGATCTTTTAAAAACTATGTTAATAATGTATGCTAATGTAGATTTTTTTATTATTATTTTTACAGCTGAAAATTGTGCTGCTCAATTTACATTTATTTATTTATTAATGGGGGCATGGTGGCTCAGTGGTTAAAACTGTCACCTCACAGCAAGAAGGTTGCTGCATTGAGTCCTGTCTGGGACAGTTGGCATTTCTATGTGGAGTTTGCATGTTCTCCCCATGTTCGTGTGGGTCACCACAGTCCTAAAGACATGGAGTATAGATGTACTGAGTAAACTGAATTGGCCGTAGTGTATGAGTCTGTGTGTGTGTGTGTGAATGAGAATGTACTGTATGGGTATTTCCCAATACTGGGTTGCAGCTGGAAGGGCATTTGCTGTGTAAAACATATGCTGAAATATTTGGTGTTTCGTTCAGCTGTGGTGACTTCTGAAATAAAGACAAAGCCAAAGGAAAATTAATGAATTATATTTATTTATTTATTACCGGTGTACATATAATTTTTTAAAAGATATAATACTAAATAAAAGTATTAATTTCTTTTAACTTTAGTTTTATTTCTTAAGAAATACTGTAGAGTACATAAAATTCAACTAATAAGACTTGGAATTGTTATTACATTAGTGTTTTCTGCCCCTTTTTGTTTATTTCCTTTTTTAATAGACACTCATTTTTAATTTCTGTCTTCCAATCTTGAAATGTAATTGGATACAATTCCACTTTTACATGGTGGCTCAATGGTTAGCACTGTTACCTCACAGCAAGAAGGTCACTGGTTTAAGTCCTGACTGGGTCAGTTGGCATTTCTGTGTGGAGTTTGTTCGCTCTCCTCTTGTTTGCGTGGATTTCCTCTGGGTTCTCCAGTTTCCCCCACAGCTCAAAGACATGTGCTATAGATTAATTAGATCAACTAAATTGGCTGTACTCTATGTGTGTGTGCATGAGTGTGTATGGATGTTTCCCAGTGCTGGGTTGCAGCTGGAAGGGCATCCGCTGTGTAAAACATATGCTGGATAAGTTGGCGGTTCATTCTGATGTGGCGACCTATAACGAATTAACAGACTAAGCCAAAGAAAAATAAATGAGTTCCACTTTTATCTCACTTTATTTTTTAGAGGCCAAAAATGCCAAAAACTTAGTGCATAAGTATTATACTCTAATCTTACTATACAGTAGCTTTCAATGAGAATTAGTTTGTTCCACACTGAAAGCCAAAACCACACAATAACAGCCTGTCAGAACAATATACAGTTATGCTTTACATTTTGGACTCGGTGGGACACAGAAACCCAGTGACCCTCAAAAGTCCAATAACTCATTGTTTTACTGTGTATGACTCACATATTTATCCTAACCATGTCACATTCACGGCTGGTTAATATAGAAAAACTGAGATTAACATGAACGGGAGCTCTTTTGGCATTGCATGTGGTTTGAGTACAGTGTTAGTCACTGGCAGAAATTCAGAGTTTTTCTCTCCAAGTTCATACATACAGTATGAGTCCTATGAGTCATACGTGTGATTTAAGGAAAGAGTTTTAGCCGAATGTGTATTTCTCACATCCTTGTCATAAAACAACAACCCCCCCCCCCCCCCCCCCAATACATCAACGCAACAGTTCCAATGAATGACATTTATTCATCTTTCTCAGACCTGTCAGCCTGTTTCTAAAGGCTCTTAAAGTGAAATCCATCAGAGCCAGCACAGTTCATCGAGCTCGACACAGGTAGCCATGGGATTGTGGCATTTAAGTGGATAGTTTGATCTCAAACTTGCATTGACCAATCAGAGGAGAGGTTTGATTGCTACATATTGTCACCTTTTTTTTGAAAAGGGTAATAAAATAAACATATTGGATGAAATGCCCATGAGTGATGTTTGGTATATTTATTTTTTTATTTACTTTAAGTTCATAAAACCCCAGCGCATGACAACTTTATTAACCTGCCGGAGATTTATTTTGAAAGCTCTTCATTTTAGTAACACTTTTTTTAATACTTTGTTTTTTTGTTGATGTTGTTGTTGAAGGACAAGTGTGCTATTACTCTTTTGTCGGAGGATTATTTTTCTGCATGACACTTTTGATAAGTGGATGGATGGGTGTAAATCTCAACTCTGTTGTTGGGGGTGGGGGTGGGGGGTTGACCTGTCATTTGCTGCATAGATTACATACCTGTGCTGGCAGAGATTGAGCTCGACTTGTTCTTGAGGGTTTTTATCCTTGCTGCCTCAGCCGATCTTCTGCTTGTAAATTGCCTCTCTTTGATTCCCGCACGTAAAGTGAGTTTGCCGTGTTATCATTTGTTTGCTGAATATGCCATCTAGTGCATGAAAACACTGACACAACTCATGAAAAGAGATGTTTGTTCATGCACTACTAGATCTTTCTGTGTTTTCTCTGCCGCTCCTTGAGGGTCCTCGAGGGCATGATGCTCTGGAAACGTGCGTCTCTTGCACACAAAGTCTTTTTGTCATCAAGCTTGCGTTTGCTACCTGTTGGAAGTTGATGGCACATTTTTCTCACATTTCATGCTCTCTTGCTGACATATTTTTATTACTTCCTTTTTTTCCCCCCTCATCTTTCTGAGAAAAAAGGGTTTAGATTGTTATACTTCCAGCGTAAACCCAGGTCAGTGGTCCCGTGTTGGGTGGATTCCTTTATGTGGCATGTCATGTTCAAGTGGTAATTAGAAGGAAAGGTTGTCCAGATGTGTGGCTTAGAGTTTAGGTAGAGCTAAAATGGGCACACTTCTGTCCATATGGTGGAGTTTTTCTCAGCCCAGCAATTGGGATATGCTTAACTTTGGCATTAAAGTCAGTGTGAGCTGTTGTTTGAATGTCATTTTGCTTTTGCTATGTGACATTTTGAGACGACTAGAATTTCAAGAAGGTTAAACATACAGGATGTGGCTTGATTTTTGGATGGTGGGTGAATATAAGTGTCCGTTTTGCTAAATTTATATTACTCATATGGCAGGAAAAAAGCAGACACTGCTAATTTCTCTGTTATTTAAATATACTAATTTAAACATGTTTTATTTTAATTTAATTTAATTTAAATTTAATTTAATTATTTTTTGTATTTTTATTTTATTTTTTTATTTAACTTTATTTTTACAATAAAATCAGAAACACATTTTTGGGGTTTTGTACATCACTGTTTGAATGCAAAACTTTTCAAAGCTGCAATAACTCATATTATCAGCTATTATTACTTTTCTGTTTGTTTGTTTACTGGTTTGCCTGATGTTGGACATTTGTTTTTGAGTTTCTCCATAATTTTACGTTTATGCCGTCTAACACTTGAAGTTAATCTGTATACAAACTAATAATTTATCGGCACTGTTAAATATATCTTTAGCAAATCTCATTATCATTATTTTCACAACGTGAAGTTTATTCATAAACTAATTTCAAGAGAATCACGTGCTAATGATTGACACGGCTGGCCCCGAGTCAAGCTAATGTACGAACCACCAATCAGACGATTCCTAAACTAGTATAAATAACCAAACATCTTACCTTTAGTCATCTTCGTCTTGAAGATGCTACCCGAGCTAAAACTCCCCTCTTGCCCTGCAACGGGAGGGAGCTCCGGGCTCGAGGCTCTCATGAGCTCGGGGCTCTCTCCCGGGAAAGCATGCCAAACTAGCTTATTACCAATCATCAGCTAAGTGCGAACTCTTGAAATAAATCATAAAGTAGTGATGTCTACAAACACTTGCATTGTAGCAACAAAGAATGTTTTTCTCACTATCGAAGTATCTGTTTATAGTTTATGAGATAACACTTCAATGAGTACGTTTACATGGACACCGATAATCCGATTTGAAAATGATTTAGACAATACTCTGATTAAAAGTCTACTATGTAAACAGCGATTTTTGATTACCTTTATCTGAATAAAGTCAGTATCGAGCCTAACAGAAATGGAATTAATGCATGTGCAGTAGGCCGGTTTTAGTTGCATTATTGAAGTGCAGCACAGACATGTAAACACCGCAATCAAACTATTACCGTCGTGTAGGACTTTTCGCCCTGTTTTGTGACAGGACATTTTATACACACACAGCTGTTTGACACTATTCTCTGCACCTACTGAAATGCAGAGTTTTTTTTTCCCCCATACAGCATACTGTATCAAATTCCGTTAAAAACATTAGTCTTCATCCAATACCTCGGTTTGTCATGGGGGCATGAATGAAATGTTTCTGAATGAAAGTGAAAGCACCAAACTGCAGTTAAAGTCGAAATAATTAAAATGAAGCACTCAAAATTACTTGAAACTCCAGATAATTGTGGATAGCGTGGTGACGCAATGACGTTAATCAAAAGTGCTATAACATGTAAAATGGGATCATGAAAGGAACATTTAAAAAGCAACTCATGTAAACACCTTAGCTTATTAAGATTAAGGCAAATAATATATTATTGATGTCCATATACATAGTGTCATCGTTGAAATTTTCTGGTGATATCTGTGGTATGCTATTTTTTATTTTCTGAAATAGTACAGAATCTCCAGATTCAAAATCCAGTACAGTAGGAGAGGCCAGTAATAAAAATGCATGGTTTACATTGTGGCAATGTGACTAAATGAAATGTCAAACCCACAAAGAGCTACAGTATATGACTGTGCAAGCTCGCTGTACTTGATGTATATGCTACATGGTTTTGTGAAATGGAAAAAATGAAAATAAATAAATAACTAGCTATAATGAAAGTAATTTATCAGCTTACCAGTATGTGCCAAAATTGTAATAATGCCCATTTCTAAATGGGGAAAAAAAGTCAATTTTCATAGTGACACTCTTATAACTACTCAGAAGCAACACGGTTGATAACACACACACACACATACAATATGTTAAAAAAAAACATTATTATGCTCAGAGGCTATTAAACAGTGCAAAATAAACAGGATGTCTGCGCATTATTTCCACATACTAAAACATACATTCTTTCCTGTATACAGTATGTGGACGCTTGGCGCAGCATGGCTTGCAGACACAGCCTGTTCCACTGGCAGCCCAACTGCTGACGCTGTCACCTGTCTATGTGGATAAAGGTGATTTTGTTAGCACAGCCATGCCGAGGAACTGGCATACCTCGCCCACATTTGTCCTCAGATAGCAATTGCGGTTCGGCAAAGATGAGCCAATCGTTCTATCTTATGTTTTAAACCTTGCTCTCTCATTAATACAATCAGGTTAAGTCTGCAATGTCGCAAGCTGTTTTCTTTTTGACAATGTGCTATATACTGTACACAGTCTGAAGCTATTGCAAACAGTTAAATGTGTCAGCCTTCCAGATGTAATGGGATAAGGATATATGAACACACACACACAGAGTCACACACAAATGCACAGCTAAAAATAATTATTACAAAAAATTAAAGCTGCAACATTTGGCGCTGTTGCAGCAGGCTGTAAACATATTAAAAATTAAATTGCACCTACAGGCTTTGAAGTTGCATTTTTAATCTGCCATCTCACAACTTTATTCATGTTCACTCTCCTGTTCCTAAGGTGCTACAATCGGAAATTAGGTCAGTGGTTTAACTGTCAAAGTTTGCATGTTGAGAGGCAGAAAAGACACATTATAATAATCGATCACTGAATATGCTTTTGTGCATACACAGAGTGCCATATCCCATCTCAGATGTTAAAAACAAATGTGTGATGATATGTTTCTGGAATTTTACTAAAGATATAGGCATTGCTACTTGACTGGTGGATTGTGACTGATAAATGGATTTGTTTAGAAGGGGTCACAAGCTAACTGCCATGGAGATCGAGATTATTGATAAGTGCCTCCAAGTATTTGATATTGAATCTTCTGTCTTCGCTGTTGGATGGGAAACCATTTTAACTTAAATGTTTAGGATGGTCTACTTTAGTGGTCTAACAGCACATCAATGTCAAAACAACTGGACATGCACTTAAATCAAAAAAGCTTTTTCAACCATGAACTCAGTTGTGATCAGTACTGTTCTGTGATGCAAACTACACTCAGCCAGGTCTACCGGGGTTACAATTGCCACACTGACAAAAACCATTGACACCACATCTGCCACTTCAGCACTGCTAACCCAGTGTATTAAATTATAAATCAGTTTTCTCTTCCAATTAACAGCAGGGGCACATAATTGGAAGAAGATAAAAATGCCATACCCCATAATTAATGAAAATAAATCTTTATTAAGAGGGACCTATTATGCCCCAAGATGTAAAATACGTCTCTGATGTCCCTAGTGTGTGTAGCTGAAGTTTCAGCTCCAAATACCCCACACATAATGTTTTATAACTCTTTGAAACTGCCCTTTTTAATATTTGATCCTAATTGTGTCGTTTCAGTGACTTTCACTTTAAATCAAAATAGGATTGTGCTCCCAGTCCCCTTTTAAAAAGAGGGAGAAGCTACAAATGCCTATGTGTCAGCATAGTGGCAGATTGTTGCACAAGATGTCCTATGCTGTCACGAATAAGCAGGGTTTCCCTCCTCTGATTACATGTGCAAAGAGTGAATGTCAATTAAAGTGTTTCTTCAGAAAAAAATAAAATAAAATAAAGTAATACATTGTGTACCATTAGAAGCTGATTATATTCACAGACTGTTGCATTATAACTATTTAGGTCCCCTTTAAAGCATACAAACAACTCTTATAAACTGCATTGTTTTAGTGAATCACTTAGCCACAGCCTCTACTGGTTGTTGCTAGAGCGGATACGTTTGCTGCCGGAAGTTAACGCGAATTATTTCTATTATTTATTAAATTTCTTATTTGTTTTATTTTATTAACGTCTACCCCCACCCCAACCCTAAACCCAACCGTCACAGTAATGTAAAAACTGTAGTTGTACCGAGTATTAGTTATGTTATCTATTAAATTACCCAATAAAATTTATTTTTTAACGCCTACCCCCACCCCAACCCTAAACCCAACCCTCATAGTACAGTAAAAATATTAATTATTGTTATACAGTGTCATAAAAAAATGCTGCTTTATTAATGTGCATATCGCACTTCCGGCCGGCCGCATATCCGATCTAGACTTTACCGCATCCACTACTTCATATTGCCAGATATAGTCATTATAAGCATTGTTTTGTTGGACTTTTCGTTAATACTAATAATGACAGTGTTATTAAAGTAATTTGGGTTTTAGTAAAGTAAAAAGATGAAATTTAAGGTTAGTGGTTCTGTATCCTATTTGCAATGTACACTATTTGAACTTTTTGTTACAGTTTTGGGGGATCGTCTTTGTTTTTTTGCTGTAATATTTGGCAATACAAGCCATGGCACTTACTGTAAACCAACAGGCTATAATCAAAGTTAGGTGCATGGAGAGTTTGTTAAAGTGAGGAGATTGTCACCTTATTTGTAAAGAAAACGCAATGATTATAATATTATGTAAAATAATGTCAAACGCCATCAAAGCAGCAGCATAATTACCCTCATTCTACAGATCTGTAGGTAGCACAACAGCAATTAAAACACTGTAGACTATATGCTATTTCATTGCAAATTGCAAGAAACACATTGATTAAGTTTAATTAGCTTCATTTACAGTGGAAGTCACACTAAAATTCATGAACATTCATGAAACGTTTATGTAAAACATAAATTGTAATTCACTATTCATGCTGCGTGAAATAAAACTATACAAACCTGTTATTTGTTGCCAGTAATACAGCAAACTTTTTACCTTGGCAATGGCCATCCAAACAAATTTATAGTCTACTTAAACTGAAGCAATATATGTCATTACTGGAGCTAATTTTGGTGAAATTAAGTTGAGGATCAACTTATCAACAAATCAAGATTCTGAATTACTGATATACTTTACAGAGAATTTTGTTTGACTATTTATTAGACTTAAATAACCTTTCCTTATTGTTTCTCGAGGTGAATACTTGCTAGTTACTAAACAGCAAATTTGTACAAGCAGTACATGTATAGCACTCATTGAACCCACGAAAACCATGCAACAATGTTTGCTTAAGTGTTCCATCCCATCATCATTTTCATGCCAACCCATAAATAATTGCCTAGATATGCCTCCAAAACTACTAGATTTTTTTTTTTTTTTTTTTTTTTGGTCAAATGTCTCCGTTTTGATTTTTATAAATTTTAACATTTACATGATTCATGTCATTTGTAATTGAATGTAAACAGAGAAGATAACAGTTTTTCTGTTTTGCATTTATTAACATATTTTCCACACATTTACTCTTATTATGAATCAATTTTCAATTTCATAATTCATGCATTTTTTAATTAAAAACAATAAGACTACATGCATTTTCCTGTTTTGCAATTTCAACATATGATTCACAAATATTAAATAGAATAGATTACATTGATAATATAAAACAAAATTGCTCTTTTATAAATAACAGCTTACATTAATTTACTTTTAATTTAAGTAAAGTTGCAGGCTTTATTTCTGATACATTATTAATGTATTTCATTATTTATCAATTTTGATTGGTTCATTCATTCATTTTATTTTAGGCTTAGTCCCTTTATTTATCCGGGGTCGCCACAGCGGAATGAACCGCCAACTTATTCAGCATGCTTTTACGCAGTGGATGCCCTTCCAGCCACAACCCATCTCTGGGAAACATCCACACACACTCATTCACACACACACATACTACGGACAATTTAGCCTACCCAATTCACCTGTAATGCATGTCTTTGGACTGTGGGGGAAACCTTAGCACCCTTAGGAAACCCACGTAAACGCATGAAGAACATGCAAACTTCACACAGAAATGCCAACTGACCCTGCCAAGGCTTGAACCTGCAACCTTCTTGCTGTGAGTCGACAGCACTACCTACTGCACCACCTCGTCACCTATTTTGATTGGTTACATCCTGATAAATCATGGCTGTTTTGTTTTTAAACACATACAGTGCTTCCGCTCTAATTCCTGCAAGAAAAACAATTGCTATAGGTTGTCACTGAATTTCACTAATTGATACTTTTGGTGAACTTGGCTCCAAGCTGGTTTCTTAATGCTGCTGTGCAACGGAGTGAGATTGTTTAATTTTCTGTGGGAGAATCTAATTGACAGAAATTACGCCATTGTAAGTTTATGCAGTCCCTGCTGTGTTTTTCAGGATCAGGTTGTTTCATGTCACTTAACAGATGTTCAGTCAAGAGTGCCATTTGCAGGCTTTAATGTGGCTTTTTTTTACAGCTATAGAGCCTGTGTTTATTAGCTTACATGTTTATGGTGGTGGCTGGGCTTGAATTTTGGAGCAAAATGGGAACTGTGTGGTCCAGCACTTATTTAGCGACCCGTCAGAGAGCAATTTAAGTGGACACAGATGTGCCTGTGACATAGGCCAGCTGTGTCTGACAAAGACAACAGCTACAATAACAACACAAATGGACATTATGAGTCCAAATTGTACAAAGTTACAAGTTGTAGTGATAACAATAAAATGGATGATATGGACACAAAACAATGAAGCGTGTAATTTCATGTATGTGATTTGCTAAAGCTGTGATGTTCAGATAAATGAACCGCCTCACCCTCCGCCCCGCTGGCATCGCGATCCCCCGAGGCTCCAGCCATATGGGTGGCTGAGAATGGACTGTTAGAGCAGACGGCGGCCGCAACGCTCCTCTTTGGCGCAGGTGGCATTATGGCACCAGCTCGGGCCCATGGATCCAAGAGAGCGCTGCTTAGTCAGCCCACCATCTCCCTCAAGGGGTCCGGGCCCTCACACCGTGCATGGGCTGCTGGTGCCAGTGCACACCCACCTGCTGGCCTGCACGTGGCAGAGTTAGGACACAGTAAAGCGGAAGTCCAGCTTTACCGGCTGTCTTCAGTGTCTTAATTCACTGCTAAAGAAATAGTCAGTGAGCTGCCATTTTAGAGCATTAGCAAAGTAACAATATGGATTGCAGAATTAATAGACTAGTTTACCTCGCGTCATGAAGATATCAACATCTTTCTAATTTTTTTGCTTAATAAAAAAATTTAAAAAGCACATGGCAGAGGGTCAGCGTATCCAATTGACGCCAGTGCTGACTAAATGAAAGTCTGATGCGTGCTTAATTGATTTTTTGTGTTTACGTTTTTGCGTATAAAGATGTGGTGGACAAAAGCTGCACGAGAGTTAAGTGTGTGACTGGACTTAAATCTACAGAACTCATAATAATCAGTGGCTCTGTATAGTAGACATGGCTGATGCACTGTTCTACTTCTGATGAGAGCCAAGCACTACTGACATAGACGACAAAGGGATTCTTATCTTTTCCCGTTTTAAACAAAGTTTCACGTTTACTCTACATCATGTATAAAACCATCTGTATTTACACATCTGTAACAATGGCTAAAAATTATTATGAAAAAGTATCATTAACGCTATCGCATGGCAATTTGTAACTTTTTGATTTAGTGGCCAATTCCTATGAATTTGTACTCTCTCTTTTGTACAATTTAGTATAATTTGCTTATACCCCAATGATGGTTGAAATAAGGGGTGTTTTTTTTTGCCACGTCTCCTTTTAAAAATCATACATTTCCGTACAACTGAACTCATATGAATTCATACTATAGGTGGGCAAAGAAAAACTCTTTAATCTAGATTCATTTTAT
This sequence comes from Danio rerio, assembly GCF_052040795.2. Classification (NCBI taxonomy): domain Eukaryota; kingdom Metazoa; phylum Chordata; class Actinopteri; order Cypriniformes; family Danionidae; genus Danio; species Danio rerio. The sequence continues at coordinate 34,990,023 of NC_141032.1, forward strand.
TGTAATCTTGTAATTAATCTAGATTTAAATGGCTCATTTGGATTTTGCAGAAGGCATTCAGAATATGTGTGCTACCCAAATAATGACTAAATATAGGTCTTGAGAATGTGTTTTTGCCAGGTGGCGCATTAGACCAGAGGCTCATCTCCTGTTTCCAAAATGCATCACAAACTGCTTGAGAAACTGTTCTACTATGATAATTAGTGATGAAAATAAATGATGTTCAATAAGATGTACTTGTGTTTACACACTGTTTATTCAGTTAGACATGAATTTTGAACTGTAGTCCTACATAAGCTTGAAACAGTGATTTTTGATTACCTTAAACTGACTAAAGTCTTAACTGAACTAAACAGAAATGTAATTAAGACATGGAGTATGCATGGAGTATATATTAGTGGCATTATTGAAGTAAACACCGCGATCAAACTATTACCTTCATGTAGGACATTTTGCCATATTTTCCGACAAGATCCACACATGTGGCTGTCAGTAAAGGGCCGCACACACACACACACACACACACACACACACACACTCACCGAAATAAGAGTTTTGGTTTTTTTTTTCATTTGGTGTACGTTATTAAGTTTCATAACACTCTCACCAGTCCTTACTCCTTATTTGCGTACTATACCCCAGTTTGTCATGGGGGCATAAATTAATTCATGAGTTACAATGAAACTGCTGAACCGCAGTTAAAGTCATCCAAAATTACAGGAAACTCTTACAGGAAAGCACTTCATGTAAACACCTTAATTATATTATTGTCTATTAAGACAAATAACTAGTCTATAGATCTTCATGTAAACGTAGTCAGTAGTGTCTTTTAAGTAAGTGAAAGATCCAGAAGGGCATCCTGCTGATTTGATTCAGAAGGGCACTTTTTTTTTTGTCAGACGGCTCACCAGTCAGGTACACATCCGCAGTAAAATATCAAGGTGAAAGTCTTCATAGCTTGCGTAGAATAGACCCAGCTACCAACCCAACTTTGAGAATAAATTAACAGCAATATATTTTTTTAATGCACAAAAAGAGTCTAGCGTTAATGCAGCATGTTAACGCCGATAACGACCCACCACTAATTTGTACGCAACTAAACTGATAAAACATGAAATAGTTAAAAAAATAAATAAATTCTCATGAGATCAGGCTGGTATTACGTATGCCAGGCCAGAATTTGACTCTGTCACCTTGCTAAACTTATCTTTAATTGGGCGTGGTGTGTGTGTGTGTGTGTGTGTGTTTGTGTGTAAGATGCATCTCAACTGTTGGTTGTAATGTGAAGAAATCCACTCTATTTGCTGATGAAGCATAAAAAACGCTTGAGCAGCAACACTACTGTACCACGTACTCCATTATTGTTGTGTTTGTTTGTTTGTGCTTGCCTCACTAAATGCATGTTATGCATGCATGTGATTTCATCATTTTCAAAGACTTTTGTTTTTCATTTTTAGGGCTGTCATGTGATACTGGAATTCGGCACCAATTAATACTGAAGTTTTAAAATGATCTATTTCCTGCTGACATTTGAGCGCTATTGAGAACGTTCTTAAACAGCGCTGATTTGCCATTGTGTTCACGTGCTTAACAGAAATGACTGTGATTGGCTGTGAAAGTCATCAATTCACAGAGCTCACTCCTGTTTACTAAGTGTAACCACAGATACAGGGATAGTGGAGTGTTTCAAAGTCTCGTTGATCAGCTGGTATGTCTTTAAGCTGACATACGAGCGATACGCTGATGAATTGCAGCTTTAAAACACTCCAGTGTCCCTGTATCTGTGGTTACACTCAGTAAACAGCAGTCGGTGAACTGATGACCTTCACAACCAATCACAGTCATTTCTGTTGAGCATGTGAACACAATGGCAAATCAGCCGGGTTTAAGCTCTCAAATGTTTTTGGGAAATTGACGTTTTTAAGCAAACAGGCATGAAAAGTTTCCAGTTTTTGGATGAAAATGTTGTCATGTGAACTGCCCCTTTGTCTCTTTGAACAGTCTATTCATCAACACAGGCTCATTGGGAAAACATGTACTGGTGTACATTGTTGTGGACAAAAAATATGTGCTTGAGGTGACATATGGCTGCATTTTATGTGTAAAACGAGTGATACCACTGACTTCTTACCTCTGTATGGATGGTTTTCTGGTGTGACTGGATGGTATAGCGGCAGACTTGAGAGGCAAAGCAGAGCGGGACTGGGGTTCGAGTCCAGCAGAGGATGGTTCCACAAACCAGGTAAAAACAAAATCCCAATAAAGCAGCGTGCGGTTGTGGTACAAGCATGCGGCAACAATGGCTATGCTCTTCTAGTTTGCTTTCGAAAACCCTTTTGATTGGGTTTAGGTAAGGGCTGTTTGCGTCAACTGATATCAACCCGATACATTATGTAAATGACAAGCCGACTGGCATCTCTGTTATGAAGGATGTTCATATTTGCAGAAATGTACACAGATGCATCTGGTGGATTTACAAGAAATGGCACGTATGAGAAAAAATGCCCAAGTAACGTATTTCAGATTGTCAAAAATGTACACGGCGCCCTCTTGTGGATTTGTGAAAACTAAAACTGCTAGAAAACTTACATATTTGCCGATTTTCAAAAATGTAGTCCTGGGAACGTATGACACAAGTGTTTGAGTTACCATTACTTCTAATCAATAAAGGTGGCGCAGTGGGTAGCATGATCATCTCACAGCAAGAAGCTTGCTGGTCCGAGCCTCGGCTGGGTCAGATGGTATTTCTGTGTGGAGTTCTGTGTGTTCTCCCCGTGTTCGCGTGGGTTTCATCCTGGTTCTCCGGTTTCCCCCACAAGTCCAAAGACATGCGGTACAATTGAAATGGGTAGGCTATATTGTCCGTGTGAATGAGTGTGAGTAGATGTTTCCCAGTCATAAGTTGCAGCTGGAAGGGCATCCACTGCGTAAACACATGCTGGATAAGTTGGTGGTTCATTCCACTGTGGCGACCCCAGATTAATAAAGGCACTTAGCCAAAAAGAAAATAAATGAATGTCTGCAAATCTTAAAATTCTAAATGAAAATTTGATTACTAGTTGATATTGAATCAAATGTAAACCGTATAAATAAAAAGCTAACTGAATCATTTGTTGTCATATTAGCATTCTTCATTGAGAACATTTAATGTCGTGTTTATTGATTAGATGTTTTAAAGTGGCTTTCTGAACATCAGACTACATATTGTGTCCTTGTATTATTCATAGAAACAAGTGTTTAACCCTCATTGCGCTTTACATCTCCTGAGCCTCACCTCCTTTCTCTAAGCTGCACTTGGTATGTTGGAGCACAACAGGGCACATTATTGATGAAGAGAAGAGCGGCTCATAGCTCTGCTCTTAGGCTTCACATTAACAAGGGGAGCACCCTGCCACCCTCAATAATACCTTTAGCTTCTTCTTACCACAGTGTGCTCCCCTGCCATCGCTCCGAGGGAAATTTAGACATCACTTTTTATGTCTGCCTCCCCCTTTCCCGCACACACACCTCCGCTTATGAACCCTGCATATAAATGCACTTGGGTGCTGTCTTGATTGATGGCAATTAGCATTTGGTAATGATAACAGATGTTTGCGGTGCCAGGAGGCTAGTACCTGCCGCCCACTCCGCCATCTGCTGTGGGCATCGGGGGCCTGGCACAAAGGCTGCTGGCACAGGATAGCAAAGAGGGCGGATAGGGCAAGATGAGGGGTGCTACGTTGTTGTTGTCCCCTCTTTATTTGACACGAGGAGCAGGGTCAAACTGCAGGGGGCTTCCTGTGAAGGCTGTGTTACCTGGTGCTGAGAACATTTGGACAGGACACACGTGTTTTGTGGGCATGTATTATTTATTAGTCTCTTAGGACAGCGAGTGGGAGTGTGAAATATGGGACTTTTAAATAGCCATGATGGTCCTAATTTCAACTTCTGAAATTGCACTATGCAAATTAGGGATTTGTGTGGACAGATGTCAATGTTGAAAGGCTGAGCATGTTGAATCTAAAATAGCTATCAAACAAACACCAGTATCTATCTATCTATCTATCTATCTATCTATCTATCTATCTATCTATCTATCTATCTATCTATCTATCTATCTATCTATCTATCTATCTATCTATCTATCTATCTATCTATCTATCTATCTATCTATCTATCTATCTATCTATCTATCTATCTATCTATCTATCTATCTATACATTCATCCATCCATCCATCCATCCATCGTATTATCTATTGTTCTATCCATCCATCCATCAGGTTTTTGTTTAACTTTTTTTTAAAAATTGACATTGTTAAGTTTAAAACACAGCAATTCATTGAACATTTGGGAAAATAGTTGTTAATTAAAAAAAAAAATGGATGGACAATGCGTTTTGGCTGATGGCACACAGAAAAAGAAGTGGATCTAACTTCTTCTCTGCCACTCTCAAAAGACTGAGTAAAACAAAATTATATAAACTTATTATTATTATTAATTAATTAATTAATTAAAAATTTTTTTTTTTTTTTTTTTGAGGCAGCACACTAATTCTAAATTGACTTGTTAAATCAGCCTTTCCCCATGTGCCTGTTGTAAGCTTCTGCCTTCGGTCTTTGTTTGAAATGAAGTGCTGCATTCACAGTACGGTCACTATTGCCTGCCATTTTGCTCAATTCATGTTGAATGTAAATATATACTGTAAGTAAATTGCTATTTTGGAGCAAAAATCTATTTATATTATATTATATTATATTATATTATATTATATTATATTATATTATATTATATTATATTATATTATATTATATTATATTATTTTATATTATAGGTGACACTATGTCACAGTAGGTAGTGCTGTCACCTCACAGCAAGAAGTTCACTTGGGTTTCCTCCGGGTGTTCCGGTTTGCTCCACAGTCCAAAGACATGTGGTACAGGTGAATTGCGCAAGCTAATTATTTGTAGTGTACATATGTGTGTGAATGAGTGTGTATGGGTGTTTATATTATATTATATTATATTATATTATATTATATTATATTATATTATATTATATTATATTATATTATATTATATTATATTATATATTTTTTTCTTTCATCTCATTATTGATGACCTGGCAGAAGAACTATATTCACCTGTGCCCAAAGGCAAGTTTAAAACTTTTGAGAACTTTTCTGCAAACCCCAGACACATCAATCTTGTACTGTGTTAAGATAGTGCCATTTATTTTACGTTCCTTTTTTTGGTCCATCAAACACTCTGTGATATGTTTTGTCTATACTGTATATTTCAGGCTATATTTCATCCTCCAGTAACAAACAATACACCAAGGGTAATTCACTAAAACTAAACTGCTTCAGTTGATAGAGCAGATTATTTGCAAACACCTTTTGCAGCACCCCACCCCCAAAAAAGTGAAGGGTTTTTCACACTTTTTAACCAAGAGAATTGCAGTGACAGTGAAACCAGAAGTCATTCATTTTTAATGGGATTTGGCATTGGCAGCATAAAGAATATTGACTTTTAATGATGGGACAAAGTTGAGCTGAGTTCAATTTAATGCAAATTTTATTTAGATGAGGAGATATTGGAGCTCACATGATCCCCCCGATGATATCATTAGTACAGTATTTGCAATTTTTTGGGTCAGAAATTTGCCTGGTTGTCTATTAAGGGAAGACACTACAGAGTAATATGATGTTTTAAGAAGCATAAATAAATAGTTGTCACCATACTTCTCCAGTAGATTGGTTACATTAGAAATTGAAAATATTTTTCTTTTCATTACAAGTTTACAAAAATTTTGTATTTAAATATGACTATGGGTCATTGTTTAATCAACTGTGCACTATGTATGCAAAAAATTGAATACTAAAGTAAGGTTTATAATACTTTATTTTATCATTATTAAAATTACATTTTTAAAATTATTTTATTTATTTATTTTAGATCGTATTAAAAATCATTTCAAAGTCAAACGTTTTTACAGGGGGATTTGGGGAATCTCTTTTTATAACTCCGATTTTATTTTATATATGTTATATTGTTATTATATAACAGACAGTAAAAAAAAAAAAAAATATGGCTTTTTTGTGTATAGTCAAGCAAATTATGTATAAACAAAATTCTTTGTAAAAACCTTCAGAATATAGATAGTCATAAAACTGTAAAGATTGGTCAAAGTTCTGCTGTAAAACACATTTTAAGAAAACTCCCAGTAAAAATATGTATTGTAATCGAAATCTAAAGTCACAAATTCAGTCAAATTGAATTGTGACAAACTTAAAAGTGTATTTTGGATGTTTTCTGTACATTAGAGTAAAAAAAAAAGAAAACAAAAACAAAGCTAAAATCTCAGAATTTACAGTGAAAATAAAAGTTTTTAGATAGAAAGAGTCACCCTTTGTCTTCAAGGAAATGGAGGTTGTTGTGGGTTTCATAAGCAGATATGGAGGTGAGCATGTTCAGTTTACCTCACTGTAGATAGAGGGCTATTGTTCCTTGTCATATTCACTCAAGAGAAAAACATGTCATAAGTGTCACACCGTCTCTATGAACAGCTGCATTCTCAAGCCTGCTTGCTTTCACAGGTCTCACTCACCCTGATTTTCGCCTTGCAAAATCAATACTCTAATCTTCAACCCAGCCCTTCTCAATAAGTCTATATTTCTCACACTGCTCAAATAAAGGTGACCTCTGTGAGCCAATGGTATTAATATCCCAAGCTGGCACATGGGATATACCGTCTGCTTTTAATGGTAGTATTTGCCTGTCTGTCATAACACTAACAAAAAATTATCTAGCAACTCTGTCGTTTTTTATTTAAATATATTTATCAGTAATGTTATACAATTATCGCATCTGCATTATTACAATACATTGAAAAATGTACAATAAAATAAAACATGCTAAATAAATGTTATAACCCAGCAGATACACAATGTCATAAGGTGGTAATATTATGTTAAATTTATGTCAATGTTATTTTAAAGCCTAATAACAATGGGAAATGACATTGATATTTGGTTAAGTTTAGATTGTGTTGGAAAGTGACAAAAATCCAACATTAAGCCAACATCTTAAACCAACATCATACTGACAGGTATTTGTCAGGTATGGCAACCAAATTTCAATGTCTGATAGATGTCGTTTTGGTTACATTCACACAACGTCAAGCTGTACAATCATTAGATGTTGATATATGGTTGAGTTGGAAAGTAACCAATATTTGACATCTGCTTGGCATTGGACATTTTTATTACCAAACAAAATGCAACGTCCCACGATGTTGGGGTACAATGTCAATCTGATACCATGTTGACGTCCTGTGGCTGTTGGATAAATATGTTACTAATTAATTTTTGTATTATTTATTTTGTTTTGTTTTGTTTATTTATTTTATATCGCATTACAAATTATTTCAAAGTCAAACATTTTTACAGGGGGATTTGGGGAATCTCTCTTTATAACTTTATTTTACAATTTTATTTTATATATGTTATTATATAACAGACAGTAAAAGAAAAAAAATGATGGCTTTTTGTGCGTATAATCAGGCAAATTATGTATAAACGAAATTCTGTAAAAACCTTCAGAATATAGATAGTCATTAAACTGTAAAGATTGGTGAAGTTCTGCTGTAAAACACGTTTTAAGAAAACTGCTATTAAAATATGTCTTGTTATTGAAATCTAAAGTCACAGATTCACATTTTTATTTCCAAACAAAATGCAACGTCCCACAATGTTGGGGTACAATGTCAATCTGATGCCATGTTGACAACCTGTGCCTGCTGGATAAATATGTTACTAATTTATATTTTATTATTTATTTTGTTTTGTTTTGTTTACCTCAAATACAGCTATAGAAACATTCAAGACAACTGAAAATGAAAAATAAGATGTTTTCAGACATACTTGTTAATTTATTAATCAACACAATACTGATGTTTTAACTTCAGAAGAGTTAATGTAGTTATTAAATTAGAATTAAAGTTTATATTTGTTAGAATAAGTCAGATTTCCAAGAGAAAAAAAAAATCATTTTTTTTTTCAATGTGAAATAAATGTTTTCAGATCTTTCTCGATTTTTATTTTGTTGATTGAAAAACTAAATTATTATACAATGTGTTATTTCAAAATGACAGTAGCCCCTTTTACACAGTGATACCAGTGAATATGTGGAAAAATACCACAATTTTAACAGTATAATTAAATATTCATACCTCCATTTCAAAATAATGTTAAATTCTTACATCGTTAACCAAAAATGAGCTCTAAATGGCCTTGCTTGTATTAAACATGAAGGGGTTCATTCTTTTTCTTAATAGTATTACTTTTATTTAAATTTTGGTATTGATGTTGCTGCTTTTGTCCCAGAGATGGACCAAATAACTATCTGCTATCGTTACTATCCTGCAGAACCGCTAACCATAGCTAAAACAGCTTTAGTCACACATATGATAACATTAAAAATTCTGATGCATATTGTGAACAAAATTGATAAAAATATATGAAGGAACAATTTTTTCACATTTGGGACTAAGAAGGAACATATATTATTAACGCTATATGATAAACAAGCAGCTGATAAATGTGTCGGGAGAAGGATTAAAACCCGTTCATTTTCATAAACAGCGTGGATGTGAATTTGTCTGATTGATTGGACCAGAAGTCCACATCATGTTAGGGACGCGCTCTTTCCAACAATTTTCCTTCTGCGTTCACACAGAGCAGCATTAAGGGAAATTACCTATGTTACTTCTCTTTCCGGAAAATATTACAATTTCACAACTTCTCTTTTCGGAAAATTAGCAGAATTAATTTACTGGAAATTTCAAAAAGAGCCTGTTCACAACAGAGAGTGAACCCCTTCCGGAAAATAGAGTTAAAGGGGATAATGTCTACCATATTTAGGTAATCATTTGCAAAAAAGTAATGGAGAAGATTTGTGTAGAAATCTTTTATGGAGGTGTTTTGAGTGTGTATCATGGTAGTTATTTTAAATTAGAATAATTTAGATTCTTCAGTGTTAAAATGACAACTGTTAATCTTTGTGTGAGAGCATTTTTAGCCTGCAAGAATTTCCTACTTGTACCTATTGCTGATTTAGAGTCACTAACTAATAGACAATAATTCAGGTGGAGCGATACAGGAAAAGAGCATTCTAGCATTTCTAAACATTGCCGTTGTAAACTTGAAAACAGAAGTCACCTTGTCTTGACTTCAGTAAACGGTCACAATGACTTACAAAACATCTAATGAATTCTTCATGTCATTTGCAAAAAGGCTTTGTTTGAACGGCGCGTTAACAGTTTGCTTTGGCGTACGACGAATTAGCAAATGAATTCAAAGTGCTAGGGCAACTTCAAATTGACTTTGGTTTTGTTTGAGCTCATTTTCATTACTCTCCATGGAGAGCCGACCAACTCGGTAAACATGCTTGAATGAAGGAATTCTTCAGCTGTCACTCAAAAATGTAATTAACGTACATTATTCTTTCAGAAATTCATAACCTTGAGCCAAGACATACAAATGAGGATTGAAAAGAATGATTTATAGCACTAATATGACACAGATGGAATGACTGTGCTGGCACCAAAATGAAGAGGATGTAGCTTCTGCGTTGGCATGTTTCACTCTGTTTGTGCTAATATTGACATAGGAAATGGAGTCCACTAGGTAAAGTGTCCTTGGCTAGTTAATGCGCCTTCGCCGGTTCATTCATTAATTGGAGAAAGGCAGAAAAGAATTTTTTTGGCAAATTTCCTTTAACAATGAGCTAATTTTACTTTGAATCTGTCAATCTATAATATATATTTCTTTGTATTTAAGAAATAATATCAGAATTACAAGCTATAATTTCAAAATTGATAGAAATGAGGCAGAATTGCAAATTTGGAGTTGTGAGAATGGGGAAAAAGCTGAATTGTATGATTCGTGGGGAAGAAAAGTCAGCATCCCAAAATATATATAACATCGGAATGACGTTTTACTAACCTTTTTTGAGAGAAGCATGTGATATGATTGATCGTGGCTGGTCTTTCATCTGTAATCACTAATGATCCAATCAGATTGATCCAAGTCTACAATAAATAGACCGATTTTACCTTACTGCCTTTCACCTTTCACCTTTCATCTCCTCCTTTTCCTCCTTTTACCATGGTGAGCTCTTGCGACCTATACCTGATCTCGGATCCCCTTACCTGCCAATTGACCTAATGGGAGCCCCGGGCTCTATTATCTCCAGGCTTAGGGTTTTCTCCAACAACCCTATGCATGCCAAAACTGTTAATAGCGTCAGGCAATATCTAATCGTGAATACTTGAAATAGCAAGAAAACATCATTTTGAAACAAATTTGGATTTACAAAGCACAAAATCATAATCTCAAAAAAAAAAGCATAAGATAAAGAAAATTAAAGAACAGTGAAATGCAAATTTGAAACTGCATTAAAAAATGGCAGAATTTAAAGATAAAAGCTAAAATGGCAGAAATGCAAAATTAAAAAAAGGGAAAAACTGAATTCTGTGATGTAAACTCATATTTGTTGGCAAAGAAGTCAGCATTCCAAGATATAGACTAATTCAATGTGGTCATGTTATTGGCTCATGAACATTTCCTGCTTGTTATTAAACCATTTCAAATAGTTGAAGAATTATTAGCTCCCCTGTTTATTTTTGTTCAGAATTTCTGTTTAACGGAGAGCAGATTTTTTCAACACATTTCTAAACATAATAGTTTTAATAACTCATTTCTAATAACTGATTTATTTTATCTTTGCCATTATGACAGTACATAATGTATTACTGTATATTTTTCAAGACGCTTCTGTAAGGTAATTAGGCAAGGTATTGTATAACAATGTTTGTTCTGTAGACTATCAAAAAAATATAGCTTAAAGGGCTAATAATTTTGACCGTAAAATGTTTTTTTTTTTATTATTAAAAAATGCTTTTATTTTAGCTTAAATAAAGCAAAAAATACTTTTTCTAGAAGAAAAAAAATATTATCAGACATACTGTGAAAATTTCCTTGCTCTGTTAAACACCATTTGAAAATTATAAAAAAAAATAATAATTCAAAGCGGGGATAATAATTCTGACTACAACTGTACTTAACCAGATCAATTCCGTTAAATTATAACTTCATTTTAAAAAAGTAATTTATCAACATGTTGCTCTTTTTAGATTCTCTGAAGCTATAGAAATTAAAAATGTAAAACAGGAAATCCGTTGGGACCATTGTTTTTGTTTACATCCCTTGAAATGCTCTATAAAATTAGAATAGCATGAAAACAGTAAGAAACAAACTAAGACATCTAAGGAAAGAATATGAGAATTCCAAGATATAAACTCCTAAATAGAAGTATAATGACAGAATTGTAAAATACAAACCTGAAACTGAATTTTAAGACTTTATGAATTTTAAGACATAAACTCAGTACTCCTAGAAATAGTCAGAAATTGTAAATGTAAACCAGAAATAAATGGAATAGAAATGGCAAGAAACATGTCAGAATTGCTGGAATTTTGAGCAGGGAAGTTGATGAATTGTGTGATAAAATAGCAATGGCTAGAAAAATAAATTCAGAATACCAAGAAATAAATCAATCAGAAAAAAAGTCAGTATATATATATATATATATATATATATATATATATATATATATATATATATATATATATATATATATATATATATATATATATATATATATATATATATATTTATGTTTGGTTCAAAATGGCGAGATTCAAACTTAATCTAGAACTGAATAGAAGCTAATATTTAAAAAAATGTTATTTAAAATTATATATATATATATTTTTTTTTTTATGATTGCACATTTCATTATTTCCCATTGATGGAAATAAGCTTCCATAAGTGACTGCAGGCTTTTGGTTGCAGCTGATTACCGTCTAGGAATTACGTTGGAGCAGAACAATGCATGTTGAGCCTCTGCGGAACATGCGGTGGGTAATTTAATCTTGTAACATGAAGATTATTTCTGATTGCAATGCAGTTTGATCTGTTTGTCTCTTTAATTTGCCTCTAACCGGCTGACATTTTCACAGTATTTAATAAAAGCTGTACTCGATTTGTGGCCTGGGTGACAATCTTTTATTTACTTGGTGTGGATAAAACCATTAATTCACGGTAATTAATGAGTGAAGTATGGAGGGCGCGGGTACAGCCGCATCCGCTGGGAGGCTTTGTGGAACAGATTCATTCATCTTGATTAGACACACTTAGCTTTGGCTTTCCTTGTGTGGCTTCTACATTTTAATATCAGTTAGCCACTTGAAAGTCTATGATGTTCTACAATGTTCTACAATAGCATTGCGGTCACTTGTCTGACACTTTATTGAAGCCTTTAGCTTTTTTTTTTTTTTTTTGATGAGAAATTAATGATTGTGTTTTGGCCTTTACGTCTTTTTGATTAGTTTACGAAGAACCCTGAAAGACATTTTTATCAGTTCATGCATATGCAAATTTTTCTGAGAATCCAACATTAATATAAACACTTAAATTTAATTCGGAAAGCAGACAGAACAGGCCATTTTCCGCACTTCAAATTGAAACACTACATTGTTAATACTACTACTACTACAGGGTCCAAGATTTTTTCTACCTGCCCGATCGGGCCAGTGGTTCAGGTTTTTACTGGAACCTGCCAATATGTACATACATACATATATACATACATACATACATACACACATACAATATATAAATATACAGTTGAAGTCAAAATGTTTAGCCCCCCTTGAAATATTAGCTCCCGTTTATTTTTTTCCCCAATTTCTGTTTAACAAAGAGCAGATTTTTTTCAACCCATTTCTAAACATAATAGTTTTAATAACTCATTTCTATTAACTGATTTTTTTTTTTATCTTTGCCATGATGACAGTAAATAATATTTGACTAGATATTTTTCAAGTCACTTTTATACAGCTTAAAGTGACACTAGGTTAATAAGGTTAACTAGGCAGGTTAGGGTAATTAGGCAAGTTATTGTATAATGATAGTTTGTCTGTAGACTATCGAAAAAAATATTGCTTAAAGGGGCTAATAATAATGACCTTAAAATGTTTTTTTTTTTTTTTTTTTTTAAAAACTGCTTTTATTCTAGCTTAAAGCAAATAAGACTTTCTCTAGAAGAAAAAAACAATATATCAGAAATTATCAGACATACTGTGAAAATTTCCTTGCCTTGTTAAACATAATTTGGGAAATATTTACAGGCCATATATATATATATATATATATATATATATATATATATATATATATATATATATATATATACAGTTGAAGTCAGAATTATTAGCCCCCTTTTGATTTTTATTTTCTTTTTTAAATATTTCCCAAATTATGTTTTACAGGGCAATGGAATTTTCACTGTATGTCTGATAATATTTTTTCTTCTGGAGAAAGTCTTATTTGTTTTATTTTGACTAGAATAAAAGCCGCTATTAATTTTTTAAAAACTATTTTTGGGACAAAATTATTAGCCCTTTTAAGCTATTTTTTTCCGATAATCCACAGAACAAACTATCATTATACAATAACTTGCCTAATTACCCTAACCTGCCTAGTTCACCTTATTAACCTAGTTAAGCCTTTAAATGTCACTTTAAGCTGTATAGAAGTGTCTAGAAAAATATCAAGTAAAATATTATCTACTGTCATCATGGCAAAGATAAAATAAATCAATTATTAGAAATAAGTTTTTAAAACTATTATGTTTAGAAATGTGCTGAAACAATCTTCCCTCCATTAAACAGAAATTGGGGGAAAAAATAAACAGGGGCGCTAATAATTCAGGGGGGCTAATAGTTTTGACTTCAGCTGTATATATACACACGTGCACTTTAATTTTGACACCCACAGACATGGTCACCAAATATAAATCAGAGAGGTAAGACTTTCTCATACATGGCCTTATTTTATTTGAAAAAAAAAAAAAAGAAGAAAAAAAAGAAAAAAAAATATCTGTTGAATTAATCATACTATTTAAAAAAAGCATTGGCTAGAATTATGCATTATAGGCTTACACTATAGAGAGAAATAGCAGATTAGCCGAGACAGTAGTCATATCATGAAGCAGATCAATGTTGATTTTTCTATGAGGTGTCAGTGCAGAAATGAACAAAACAATAGGCATATTACAAAATATTACAAGATTAAAATATGGATGGATTAATGTATAAAAAAAAAATATGGAGTAACCATCCTATCTACAGTCCGGAGCGTCGTGCACGCTGACTCTGGACCCTTGGGCAGGCCTTATTGTCTACTACTACTACTACCAACAACAACAACAACAGCTACAACAATAATAATAATAAAAATAATAATAATACTAATAGTAATAATAAATAGTTGTTAAAGGTTGCTATACATTTAAATGCTCAAATTTTCATAAGTATTTATTTATACATTTATTGAATCTGTGTATGAACCATAAATAGTAAAAAAAACAAACAAAAAAAAACAATGTGTGAACAATTAGTATTTTTTAATCATACTTTGCATGGTAGCCACTGGTACTTCAACACATTTAAATATGGTCTTATAGTCCCTTCCTGACCACATTGTGCAGCTGCAGGTACTCACTGAGCTACTTTGTCTTAGCCATGCCTGTCCACAAACCAACTGCAGATAGCTTCTGTTTTTCATCTGTTGAGATGGTTAAAAGAAGCAGTCTCCAGTGAAACAGGGTAAATGAGATTCTTTAAAACAGCGTAGACTATTTGGATGTGTATAGAACTTTTGATTTTCCTATAGACTGAAAATCTTGAGAAAAAAGACAATCGGATGTCTCCTGAGAATCTGATATTTTGGACATGCCACTTTTTGTCCAAATGTAAGTAAAAGCCGAGAAATATATATATATATATATATATATATATATATATATATATATATATATATATATATATATATATATATATATTTTTTTTTTTTTTTTATTATTATTATTTTTTTTTTATAGTAATACCTTGTACATTTTCTTATTATGTTTTTAGAGAATCCTGTTTCATTTCTGTCAACAAAAAATAAATAAATAAAACATGCTGGTTGAATAAGCCTCTTGAATATACCTCTGTCAAATTCTGACTAAATTTCAGGCTTGACTGTATATATATGATATTTTCACAATTTGGTTTTTGGTAACTTTTACATTGAATTAGGTGTAAATCACTAAAAACATTGAATTTGGTGATTTATATCAAATTTGGTTGGTCTTTTACATTGAATTCAACAAAAAATGTGTCCCATCTTGAAACATAATACATGGCTTAAGGGTATTGGCGTGTCCACAGGTCTGGATTTTGATCATGGCTTTTGGAGCTTTGGCACTGACCAAGTTCATAGATAAGTTTGTGATTTGGTCTGGCCTTTACCCTCTGTGTGTTTAGAGTCGAGTCAGGGTTTCTGATGAGCTTTGAGGGGATGGAGTAACCCTGAGAGACAGGTCATGGATTGAGTTAATGGTGTCTCTGTGACTTGGTGCAGAACAATCGCTGGAGGGACGAGGGGCATTTTTGTCTAGAGCATCAAGGGCGTAAATACACATTGTCTGAAATTGTGGGACTGTACACAATCCCGGGGTCAGTTCAGCCCTTAAGTGTCATTGTTGAAGTGAGAGAACTAATTTGACAAGACGTGAATTAACACCTTTCAAGGAATCTGGCACATTGGCACAGGTCGAGAGGTTTTTGGAAACAAGTTTGGTCCTGAAGGGCCTGACGAACACTTAAAGGAACAGTTCAGTGAAAAATGAACAATCTGTCTTTATTTACTGTATTTTCCAAATAGGTTTAGTGGACTTTTAATAAAGTAAATTTACTCTCCCACCCTCCTTCAAATCAAATTGAATCAAGGTATAATATATTACATCTAATTCAATGCATAAAACTCCATGTTCATAAAACAAACTTTTATCAGTAATGCAAATGTAATTTACATACTTGATGAATGAATTGAGGAGGCATTCAGCGATTCAACAATAAGAGGGAATATACACAAGTCGTCACCTTATAATTATAAGGTTCTATCTGGTTCTAATTACAACTTATTTACATTATTGGATTTTTTTATGAGTTGTTTACATTTTAAGACTTTTTATAAAATAAAATAAAAAAATGTTACACACATACTGTTTGATATGGAATGCAAAAACTTTGAAGCTCAATATCTGAAAATCATTCAGAACACAGATAGAACCATATAATTCCAAGGTGATGAAGTGTTAATTATACAAAGTAACTTGTTTGTGCTCAGAGGATTTAGTGTGAAAGTGAGAGTTTTTCTACAGATGGTTTGTCAGGCCCACTCATTCATCTAGGTGAAGCACACTTCATACAGTGTTTGTGTCTATTTGTGAACTAATTTTAACAGATTCTGTTAACTGAAATAAACATTAAAACAATCAAGTTGAAAAGAATGATTCACGATTTACACCATAAAATTATTAAACACCATAACATGTTTGTTAAATTGTTTGTTAGATTTTTCCCACCATTGACAAGATGCCCCCATCAATTGAGAGACAACACTTCCCTGCCATTGAAAAGTATTAGAAGTTTTTTTTTCCTTAAAGTTGTTCCTCAGTTGCTTTTTTTTTTTTTTTTTTTTTTGGCAAAAATATAGTTTTTTAGATTAATTTGCATTCCTGGGGTGATACAACATGATCACAAAGATAGAATACAAAATTCAAATATAGCTGAAAATCATTATGCTGGCGGTGACTGACAACTTAAAAAAAAAAGTTGCTGAAAAGAGAATTAAAAAGATAACACCCATTAATTGTGAGTTGCCTTAAAATGATATCTGTAAATGTTATTATAAAGAAAAAGTTTGGTCACTGTGCTTTCATCTGAACTATATTCAGTAACACTTTATTTTGATGGTCTATTTGAGTATTAGTAGACTGTCTGCTTAATATCTGTTGATATTGCTCTTTCAAAAGACATTTAACTGACTATTAGACCCTTTGCAAGTACATGTCAACCAAGTACACCAACCCTAACCCCAACCTAACAGTCTAATGATTTAATGAGAATTAGTTGGCATGTGGATGCAATGTAACTTAAATTCACAAACGGACCATCAAAATAAAGTGTGACCCTAGACTCATCTGTGGCGAAGATTTTTAATTGTTTATGCATGTGATAATTTTGATGGAAATCGAACATTTGATTTAAACATTGGTAGTACCATGACCATGCTTAATCCATATAAACTTTACGAAAGCACACAGAGTAGGCATTTAAGATCAGAAATCATCAGAAATCAGAAATCTTGTACAAAATTTTAATAACCTCGAGGCATCTGGAAAAAAAGGATATCAAAATATCAGATTTATTCCGAGATGTAGACCCTATGAAACTAATTTCAGCCTTCTCGGTTTACCTCCTCTCTATTTGTTTTCACTTTATGTAAATGTCACTCTGCCATCACCTAATGCTCTGAAATCTCTATATATTCACCAGATTTTCCTCAACAGTCGGCTGGAAGGCATCACAGTTACCCAACATTACATCTCCACAATGTAATCAAGGTAGTGACAATCCCGACAGCTGACCAATCAGATCTAATATACCGCTAGCATGGAGAACTGCTCTGTCAGGAGAATCGGCTTGGGCTGTATTAAAATTCGAGATGTGTCTAAAATTGGCCCGGCCTCTGGCTTGTGGTTAACGCGCTCTATCGGGATTCTGCACAGGTCTAGGGACCAATCTTCAGGCCTGATTTATCTGATGTTTTCTAAACAACTGACAGGGGGAAACAAATTCATCTGGGCATTAAAATACAGCAGCAGGTTCCAGATTCCAGGAAGAGACCTGGCCGTCATTCTGCCGCCAGGCCACCATTAGCTTTATTAGAAATCCAATCCCGTCCTTTCCTGTGAACCTGGATCTATAATACACACCTGCCTAACAGAGTAAGCATAACCGGCCATTAAATTACTGACAGGATCGAGAAAACTGTATCAAAGGCCGTTTCATAGGATTATTTGTCAACAGGTGTGTTGGTACTGAGATAAAGAATGACTTCCCAGAGAAAACTAGTGTAGTTAAGGATATATATATATATATATATATATATATATATATATATATATATATATATATATATATATTTTTTTTTTTTTTAATCGTTACTGGTAATAGTTTCATTGATTGTGCATTATATGAACAGATTGTCCATGACAGTCTTATCTTAGAGAATTGACTGCAAATAAATTATGAAGGCCTATCATCGATCATAAATTCTTGATGTGTGCCATTTACAGGCCCACCAATAATCAACTGGAAAGCCACTGTTGACTTTAGCAAACAAGTAAATAAAGAATGAAAGAACTGTCAAAGAATACAACCAAAAATGACCTTTTAATCAAACTCATAACTACATTGTAATTTAGAACAGGGTTTCTCAACAACTTTCCTGGAGGACCACCAGCTCTGCACATTTTCATGTCGCCTTAACCAAACTGAATCAGATCATCAGCTCATTAGCAGAGACTGAAAGACCTGTAATGGGTGAGACAGACAAATGAGACATCTAAAACATGCATGTAAATATGTATAGAAACACTGATTTAGAATACCTTTTTTGTAAAAAGTATCAGGTTCTTAGATGTCTATATTGATTTATATATTTTTAGACAGCAAAAATGCCAATGTTTTACCTTCAGAAGATTTAAAAATGGTGGAATAACCCGGATTTTCACTCGCAACACTATGGAGTTTGGATTCTCTGCCCGAGCCCAGACTTCACCCTATCTGTGGACCGGGTTGATATTTCATACTACTTTCTTCGGGCCGGGCTGGGCCAGGCCGTGATCACGCATTTGTGTTTGTTTTGCTTTTTTTTATTATTATTACTTAATTAGCCTGCTATACACAAATTTATAATGAAGACATTTGATTACTTTAATACTGTTTGTGCTCATTTAAGAGAAATTTATTTGTTTTTAAAATAAAAGAAATGCCAGGACGGACATGCTAAGTGTATTTCTAAACACACCCAAATCCCAAAGAGTCCACTTTTGCTCATCTTCAAATCATGTGTACAGAAGCTGATCTGAGAATAGTGTCTTTATACGGATGTGGCCATTTTTTATATTAATTTCAACGAGGTTTCAAGCCCAAGTAAAGCGAAAGCACAATTATCTTGAACAGTTCTTGCAGTTAGACTAAATCACAATTAAGATCAGCTCTTAAGATGCTACTTTTTATAGAAAAAGGAGAAAGCTTAAAAAGGGTAGAATAGTAAAAAAAAAAAAAAAAAACGGAAGAATCATGGCAAAAACAGGAGGATCGACAGGAATGCAGAAAGTTTGATAGTCAGCCTTCAATGTCCTTTTTTGTAATTTCTTCAAGCATACACCTGAGAGCAAGGTAAGATAAACCTAAAGTCATTTCTGTATCAGAATTGTAGTTGAGAACAAAAAAAAAAATAGTCGGGTATAAATCAGGCTCATAATTACAGTTAATGTGTCAGATATAAGATGCACAGGCTTGGATAGGGTCAGATTTAATTTTTGGGCCCGATCTAAGCTCTACAAAACTTTAAATATTTGTTTTATTCTGACCATTAGTCACCTAATTTTTTTATACTTTCATTTTAAGGATTTATTTGTATAGTTAGAAAAACAAATTGCTCATATATTGTAAATTACTGGAAATAACACAATGAATTCAAAAGTGCGAATTAGAACTGCATAGGCATTTAGAAGTAATAGTAAAACATTCTTTGTTTTCAACTATACATGCAATATCTTTTGCAACTATATATTTCAGGTCCTAGCGAATGCCTGATATATTACATGTCGTTCTTCCCTGTGTGTTAAACATCTATTATTATGGCTTTCCTGAAAGCATCCATTTTGCCTCCGACAAAATTAGAAATGTTTCCATGTGGGATTTCGGCCGGTTATTGCACCATATTTTCTGTCAAACAAGTACTACAAAACCAATAACTGCCTTTAGTCTCTCGCCTTGCGCTTCTGCCACCGACAATTGCATGTTTAATATTGTTGAAGCGCTATTAAATCAGCCGCATTTCTTTTGCTGCGAAACGTTGCTATTTTGGTGAGATTGTGTCAGCTTTAAACTAACGCCGAGGAGTAAAGCGCAGCGCCCTGTTTTGAGCAGAGAAAGCTCTTTTTAATATGAAACCTAATCCGGAAATATCTTGGCACTGCACCCTGGCTGTTCTTTAATGTGCGGTTCAATTCAGTGCCGATATAGTGCATTAAACCTCTCGGAAAATGGCAACTCTGTCTGCTATAAGCTCTCACTCACCGCCCGCTCGCTCTCAAAGTTTTCAAGCGGCAACAATGACGAAGGGGCATCGCATTGTCTGGAAAACACGTGTTGCGGGATAGCCATCTTATCTCCACACTCCAGGCCCATGTAAACACAAAAGCACTCTTTCTTGCTCTCCTCCTCTCCATCCATCGCTCTCGCTGATGTGACTCAGAAAACGAAGCGCTGAGGCGTCTTGTGTGTTGTCGTGTAGCGGTGGCTTGTTCATTCCCTCGCTTCCCCCTCAATCTGCTGCTCTTTGTTTACCCAACAGTTGTTTGACAGAGAGCGCAACACATGCCTATTAGGGCATTTGTGCGGCAGGGAGAGATTACAGCCTCCAGTTCCTTTTTTAAATAAACTCCCACTCACTGCACTGTAATCTGGGTGTGATAATCCCTCTCTATGACAGACAGTGATGGGCGGCAATCTGGCGGAAGGCCTGGCAGTGCTTTTTTTTTCTCTCTCTCCCGCTTATGTAAAGTAGCCATTTATTTTGCGTTAGAAACATCTGCGCATTATGCGTTAAAATGATCCATGTGCATTTATAGTAAGAGAGATGACATCACTCATGGTCGCACTTATGCACATGACCTTCATGCATATTTACCCAAATTTAACACACTTTTGGGAAGCAAATTTGTCAATAAAAATTATAATATACCTAAAAACACAACATTGTGCAGCCTAAAATATTGATAATATTTTTTTAATCGGAAAGTCAACATTAATAATAATGATGATGATGATGATGAAAATAATAACAATAATGATGATGATAATAATAACAATAATAAAATAAAAAACATTATTAATAATAAAAATTATAATAATAACAATAACAACAATGATAATAATGATAATAAAATAAAAATAATAATATTAATAATTTATTAATAATATTATGAATAATGATGATAATACAATTATATTAATAATAATAATAATAATAATGATGATAATAATAACAAAAATAAAATAATAATATTAATAATAATGATAATAATAATAGTAATAATAATAGTAATAATAAAACAGTAATAATAATAATAAAACATTAATAATAATAATAATAATAATAATAAAAATTATGTTATTACTATAATTAATAATAATAATAATAATAATAATAATAATAATAATAATAATTTATTTTGTCTACACAGTGAAAAAATCAGTAAATTAGCAGTTTTCCATGTTTTAGGATTAATGTTTTTTTTTTTTTTCCTGTTTATTTGTGTTGTTGTTGAGTTGTTTTGAATTGCATTATGGGACCTTGATTTTTCTTCTGTCACGTTCTGGTAATGATAAACAGTCAAATGGTTCCATGCAAGTGCAAGTGAAAGTTTATTAATAATAAACAGATCACCAACTAAGTTAACTGTGCGATAGCTGCGTGGAAGATAGTTGTAGATACAGAAAACACAACATGACATCTGGGATCCCAGCCCAAGCAGATCCTTTTAAGACACAGAGAGATCATAAAACAGTGTAACGAACTGACAATGATGTCCTGGCTTTCTGTTCTTAAATAGGTGAGCTAAGTCCAATCAGCTAGAAGTGCTAATTAGTCTCACATTAACGTTAGTCTCAAGTTAACGTTATTTGGTCTGTCTCTTGGACAAAAGCAGCTACGTGAATGCTAAAGTTTAAAATTAAAGTAAAACCATCAACCATGTGACTTCCTTTATGTTGCTAAATAAGCATTGCTGTTTAGAGCTCATTGATGGTTGATGATGTCAGAATTTACCAGTGTTTTGGAATGAATGTGTGTATGGTCTTTTCCGTTAAAAAATCTGTAACGTCCTTGCCTGTGTGATCAGCACATATTTGAGTTTACCTGTAAAGTAGTTCTAGAATTTTTCCGGATATTTACTGGTATCACTGTGTAAAAAAGGTTAATGACTCCACTGATTTGAACTGTCAAAATAACAAACAATGCACTCTTTCTACAGCAGTAGTGACAATCCTAATCTCTTGAGGAAACATACAGTTTTATGCATTATCCGAAAAGTGGCTAATTTGTTCAAATCATTTATTTATTAATGAGAGATTACAGCCTTCAGGTGCTTATTTAACGTAAACTCCCACTCACTGCACTGTAATCTTGATGTGGAACTGTAATTTCTCTCTACGACAGACGAGCAGTGATCGGCTTTTCCCTCTTAGACACTTCTGAAAAGTAGCCATTTATTTTGCATTAGAAACATCTGCACATTATGCGTCAAAGTGATTCATGCATTTCAATGTGCATTTACAGTAAGAGAGGTGACATCATCACTCACAGCTACACACGTGCATGTCAGTAATGTGATTTTAATGCAATTTTGGGAGAAAAACCTAAGTAAACACATTACTCTATTTAGTGTAATTTGATTGTGCATAAGCGTAATTGCATAAATGTAGGTGCGCGTGTTGGCAAGTAAGTGAATTGCACTGATCTTTAGCATTAATCTGGTGTAGCATTAATACAGGACAGCATGTAAGGGTGTTGCTTTAGTCACTTTTGTTAAAAACATGTAGATTATTTTTGTATTTTTAAAAAAATATTTTAGTGGTATTTATTTATTTTTACGGATGAGTCAATTTTAATCTGTAATCAGTAATATCATGCATACAATAGCATTTTCACCCTATTAAAATGAGTTTTATTGCATTTTCAACCACTCATCACACACATCAAATGTTCAGTTTTTAAAACAGTAAGATATTGTATACAGTATTTCAGATATTGTAAAAATAACTCAATATATTTCAGATATTGGAACAGAAATCAGACAGAAACAGAAATATGAGTGTAAAAAATGAAATATATTTTATTTATGTATTTATTTTTGTCATTACGCACATTTAACACATTTTTGGAAGTGAACTTTGTTTTTTACAAAAAATATGCTTATTGGCAAACCGTTGCAACATATTAGCCCCAAGTTATGTTACCCAAGTGATGTTCAACAGAGCAAGGACAATTTTTCACAGCATTTTCTATTATATTTGGATTCGTGTATCTTAGTTTGTCTGTAATAAAAGAGTAAATAACAGCTTGGGTCAATGCTAGCCCCCTTGAGATTTTCCCCCCAATTGTCTACAGAACAAATCACCGTTGTCTAATGTCTAACCTAATTAACCTTTCTTGCCTAGTTGAACTAATTAACCTAGTTAAACCTTTAAAAGCCTTTTATTAATCTGAATAGTACAAAAAAATATATTTGAAAATAACTAGAAAACTATGTCAAAGACAAACATGTTTATATGTGTATTTATCTTATAATAATAATATCTAAATAGATAGAAATGTGATATGTAATGTAATAAAATGAAATATAGCTGAAAAAATACGTACTGAACATGTAGCCGTTTTTCTCAGAAAAACGGCTCTAAAGGTGCCGTTGACTTGAAAATTTCCCCGGACGTTGCAAATAAAACAAACCAAATTAGTTTACATAGTAATTTATGTGTAATAAAACGCAGGGGAAATTATTGAATACATGAAGAAAGGGAGGTGTAGAAGGGCAGTGAAAGGGACAGCAGCTGAAATCTCTCAGTGGTTATTCAGCAACCCTCTGCTTCAGTCAAACATCTAGATTACCAGGATGATGAAGATGAAACCAGAGTGGAGATTTCAGCAAGACAAAGATCCAAAACAAGGAAACTCTCAAATGCTTTCAAAGAAAGAAAATCAAGCTGTAGAATGGCCCAGCCAATAGCCTGACTCGAATCCAATAGAAAATACTAATTAAACATCAGATTTGATAGACGAGACCCACAAAACCATTAAGATTTTTACACTGTCAAAGTATGTGTGGAGTTTGCATGTTCTCCCGTTGTTCGCGTGGGTTTCCTCTGGGTGCTCCGGTTTCCCCCACAGTCTAAAGACAATTGGGTAGGCTAAATTGTCCATAGTGTATGAGTGTGTGAGTGAATGTGTGTGTCTCAGAGATGGGTTGCGGCTGGAAGGGCATTCGCTGCGTAAAAAAACTTGCTGGATTAGTTGGCGGTTCATTCCGCTGTGGCGACCCCGGAATAGTAAAGGGACTAAGTCGACAAGAAAATGAATGAATGAATGAAAGAATGAATGAATGAATGAATGAATGAATGAATGAATGAAGTCTGTGAAAAACACCCACCTCATCAGTTCATGGGACTTCATTCTCCATATGAGAGGCTTCTTTAAGCTGTCATCACCAAAAAACCTTTTATATAAAGAATTAAATATATGTCAGTAGTTCAGTACTTTTTCCTTGAGTCATACCATTGTTATTACACATAACAATTTTTTCAGATTGTTTGTTTTGTTTTCTTTTTATGTTTCTTTGTTATTTTTTTTCTTCACAATTATTATTCCCAGAAAAAACATGATGTCTTTAATACTTATTTTCCCCGCTGTGTTATCCATTTTTAACTTGGACACTTCATGTGCATATGCTTCTTTGTGGACACCAAAATACTGTAGCGAGCCTCATATTTGACTCAGATATGGCCAAATTAAAGCTGAAGGTATGAAATGAATGCATAGTATGTAAAGTTTACAAAAAAAAAAAAAGATTTCAACATTGATCTTGATTCAAGTAAGTATGTAATTCATATCACAGTGTTACAACTCTCATTTCTGTCTAAATAGCATTTCTTTTACTATTGGTGTTGCGTGCGCACATCATAGCTATTTGCTGTGTGTTGGATTTTTCAATCAACACTTTTAATTACACCGGCTAGGTTTTTATTCCATTGAAACGGAGATCATTACGCATTTATCATGTGTAATGAACATCTCAGTCAGAGAGACATGTCAGCTTCGTCTGATGAGTCTTACTTTTTTTTCTTTGTGTTTTAATCACAAATCATGTTGTAATTGCACCTTACAAAGTGCAATTAGAGGGCCGAAGCCTGCTATTTAATCTGCGGCAAAATTTCACCTGATAGCTTGATTTTCATTATCAGAGATGGGATAAGAGAGGAAGAGTCGTGCAGCTTTCAGCTCTATCATAAAGGCAATCAGTCCTTTTACCTGGTTCAACTCTCTCTCTTTCTTTCTGTCTGCTCTAAAAGATTTAACGCTAAGCACAAGTGCCTATTGTCTAATTAACAATGATTTTGGAGACTGGGATCCAATAATCATGGAAATAATGTCTATATCTGTTTTTAATAAAATATAGTTTTGTGGTAAACTAACACAATAAAATAAAGCAAAATAAAATAAAAAACTATGTAATTTTTTCATATTAAAATATTGTCATATTATAAAAAGGACAAAACATAAAATTGCTAAATTACTAAAACCAATGTTTTAAAATATACATGTTTATAAGCTTTAAATTAACAACTTGTATAACAAATCTATGTATGAGCAAAATCACATGAGTAGCAGTGCAATATGGCTGGATATCAGCACTGGTGGGAGGCGTGCGTGGGCACGAGGCTGCAGCCATGCTACGAGTGTGATGTTTCATTAATACTACAGTTCGACGACATAATCGTGTATATAAAAAAGAAATTCAAACATGGAATGTATGAAGCCTAGTGGTGTAACAGATCACAAATCTCACAATTCGGATCACACTACGTTTTTTGAGTCACAAATCGGACATTTTTCGGATCAGCAAAAAGGGAGAAGACAAATGTCATTATTTTTTTTATTTATACAAAATTATTACTTCAAAAACCATTGGTTTTAACAAACATAACTAAGAACCTGTAACTAAACTTAATGTTTCATTATAAGTGTATCATTTTTAAAAACATATTCAGTGACATAATTTTGATGGTTGTTTGTCGCCACCTGTTGGTTACACAATGTAATTGATTTCACCAGAGTCAAGTTCCATTAAACTGTGATTTTAATCTTTACCATAAACATCAGTGTTAATATCTGAACTATAAACTGTTCTCCCAGTGTGTTATTTAATTGTTGGTAATGAACTGAAAAAGTGTGAAAACTAAATCTCTCTCGATCAAACGCAGATTTGAATGGATCTTGTGAATAGACCACATCAACCGTCTTTGGTCTGCTCTGTTTGGCAGGCTAATGGTTGCCGACACGCTGTCTCTCAGAAATTATACATTTTTAAAAATAGGCACTATGCTTATAAATAAACTGCAAATTTGCAATCTGAACAACTACATCCTCGACTAAAAAAACCTCAAAAGTACATTATGTTTCCTAACAGCAGGAATATTTGTCAAACTGTAGAAAGTCCTCTGCTTGTTGCTTGGGTGAAGTGGCGGTACAAGTGCTGTTACTCTCTCCTTATCGCACGGCTATCAGCCAATCAAATTCAAGAACCAGACAACTGTTGTATAAAAAAATTTAAATCATATTATTAGGTTGTAACTGTTCTTGCTTTATTATTAGGACATGATTAAATACATTTTTTAAGTTATTAAAAACATTATTATTATTAAAGTAGTATTTTGTTTTTATAAAAATAACATTTTATATTTTAAAAACAAGGTTTTCAGCAATCATTTGTTTTCATTTGTTCATTTGTTTGTTCGACCATCCATCCATTCATTCATTCATTCATTCATTCATTCATTCGACAAAACAAAGGGTATTTTTAGCATTCATTCATCCATCCATTAATGCATTGTCATCCATTGGTATTTAATTCAGGTCCCCTGGCCTGAAAAATATTACGTATACAATGATGGCTATATAATAAAGCCTGTTTGTGTGTGTTAAGACTTTGATGTTGAGGATTGAAGCACTGTTGTTGATGTTGTTGTTGTTGTTTTTTTTACCACAAACTGTGGGCATAAAATATTTAGGCAAGCCCACACACAAACACACTCTTATCTCCATACACCTCAACAAGTTCTTATATAAATCCACATACGTTTCAAATCTGCATATGTACATGATATTATACAGTGTATAAACTTGTTAAATGCTCTGTAAACACAAGACATTATCATATTTATACAAAAATGCATTTATGAGCGGATTATCATAAATGTATTTTCATAATGCATTATGCCTTCATCAGTATTTTTTAGTCTGTTCTAAAGACCTTGAATAAAAGAATAATCCAAGGTTTGTGTGGGAGTGTGAAACTTTTACAGCTTCAAAATCAAACATGTGTCTTAAATTCACTGCTGTTCTAGGTTTTAAATTATTTTGATATCTAAAAAATACTTTCTTATGTTCACGTAACACAAATTTCCATCCGTCCATCCATCCATCCATCCATCCATCCATCCATCCATCCATCCATCCATCCATCCATCCATCCATCCATCCATCCATCCATCTATCCATCCATTTTATTTATTTGTTTATTTTATTTATGTGTTTATTTTGTTTATTTATTTTATCTATGTGTTTATTTATTTTTATTTATGTATTTATTTTTTATTTTATTTCATTATTTTATTTTATTTCATTTCATTTTATCATTCATTTGTTTTATTTATTATAGTTTATTGAATTTTTAATTAATTAATTAATTTTTATTTAATATTTTTAATCTAATTTAATTTAATTTAATTTAAGTTTTCATTTTAACATTTCATGTTGCAAAATATTAGTTGGGCATGCTGGCTGAGGTTTGGCACCTGTGGACCTCATTGCTGTGGATCAGTCATGGTTAGAATGTTCTAAATGCTCTAAGCAGGGTTCATGTATAAATATGTTAATAAAAAATATAAGGACTGAAAAATATATAAACTCAGGTTAAACCCTTGAACCAATTACTCAGCTATTGATTATTAAAATGATGCTCAGTGTGAGTTCCACTTGTCATGCATTACATGATTTTACAAACATAGATTGCATATAAACATTACATATGTCTACTCAATGTTACAGGTAACATTTGTTCAAATAAATTGTAATACTCCATCCTCAGTCATTACTTGGTAAAATTATAAATTAGAATATTTATTTTTCCAATATTCTCTGCACCCAAAACTCACACGTCATTTAAGTATCTTTCAAACAGTTGCTTAAATCCAAAATTACTTTCAAATGAGAAATTCTCAGATTCACTGCATACTGTCTTCAAAATTTTTATGTTCCTAGCTCCTATTGTTAGTCTTAAATGAATTTATAATCCATGTAAGATAATAAACTGAAAAAAAATTGCTTGTTTAGATCATGTTTAATCAAAATAGCCTCCACTCTGGAATGGCAGTTTTTCTCTGATGACATCAGATTGACAGCTTGGGTCAAATATTCTACGCCACAATCCCCTCCAACAATTAGTTTGCTGCAAGTAAAAGGAAGAGAGGATAAGCACAACAATAAAACCATGTCCCTGCAAACAACAACGACAACAACAAAACATGCATTTATGAAATGTGCTTCTCACAGTTGAGTGGACTTGATAAACCACCTGTAGAAACACACTACTCTCTTTAAAGACAAACAAAAAAAAGTAAAAACTTCCAACTCCTACTAACTCTAGGATTAATTCTCTGAGCACAAACAGTTCTTTTGTATAATTTGTACTTCTTGTGTGTAATGCCTCTTCTTGTTAAATCGCTGAATGCCTCCTCAATTCACTTTGTCAGCTAAATGACTAAATGTGAATGTACCAATTATTAAATTTCAGACTGACAAAAATCTGCAGCAAATTACCATTCACATCGACTTTAAATTATCACCATAACTTCATAAACACTGCATCAACTTAACTGGTTAAAACCTAAACCTTAGACTGCGCCAGACTCCAAAAAAATTAGCAGATATATACCAGTGATTTTTGCAAGCGACTTACAGTACAACTTGCAAGTATTAAAAAGGATGTTGTATAGCAGAAATGCATAACAAATAGCATACGCGCATGCAGATAAACTGACTAACAAGATATGAAATGTCTTGGTTTTGGTAGGTTTATCGACAGGCTGTTTCTTCTGAGCCAGTGAAGAGCTGGAGAGTGATGTTTTAAAAATCACAGACAGAAGATGAAACACGAGCAACTGCTTGATGTTTTGCTGTCTTTGCTTGGTTTCTCCGACTCAGTCACGTCTGACACTTCTTAGGCTTCATACTTCATTTGCCGTGCCACAATGCAGTACAATATCACACCTGCCTGAGCGCACTGGCTTATCTACAGGACATTATGTTATTCAAATGTAAACTTTTTACCTCACAAGAAAAGTTCTTCTGAGGTATTCCAGTGCTTAGATTTAGTCACACATTTGGCTTACTTTAAAGATATTGTATGAATCCGCTGGACCCAGGGTTGGAAATGAAAAGAAATAATAAATATATACTCGGAATCCCAGTTAGATTTACAGGCTAAATTCAGTGCACCCATTGATTGTCTTATAAAAAACAACTCAAGAACAGATTCATTTCACAGCTCTAGTTGGAGTGGATCATGACAACAATACTAAATAAACAATACATCATTTCCAAGAGCCTTTTAGTTACTTATTTTATTTTTCTTCTTTCTTTCTTTCTTTCTTTCTTTCTTTCTTTCTTTCTTTCTTTCTTTCTTTCTTTCTTTCTTTCTTTCTTTCTAGTAATTGTTGCATAGCTTTTTTGTCATTGTTTTGTACAGCACTTTGGTTAACAATTATTGTTTTAAATGTGCTATCAAAATTAATAACTAGCTAAATATGCTAGATTCATGTCATGTGTTGACATGTTTTGTCAGTGTAACAAGATCATATGACATTTTCCCAAACATATGTATATTTATTCTATGAAATGACATTAATAATCCTTATTAAAATTGCAATAGCAAACAATAGCAAAACTATTTGATGAGTAAATATTTTTGCCGCATATAGAAGTTATATGGAAGGTGTATAGAATGTAGCTATACTAAATGAACAATAAATCAATTCTAACAGCTTTTAAGGTAATTATTTTATTACTTATTTATTTAAACCTTTCTTTCTTTTTCTTTCTTTCTTATTTTTGTAGTCATGCATTTTTTTTATTCAACCTAAATTTGCATTATACAGTGAATTGAATTTTATGTTTATTCCTCTCCACCAAGTTTTGATAGTTTGTTTTATTTTGCTATACATTTGTTTAGTTTTAGTTTATTATTGCTTTAATTCTTTATTTTATTTTGTCAGTGTAGCAATATTATAATATGACATTTTCTCAAACATATGTATATTTATTCTATGAAATTACATTAATAATCCTTATTAAAATAGCAATAGCATGCAATAGCTAAACTATTTGAGGAGTAAATAATTATGCCGCATATAGAAGTTATGTGGAAGGTGTATAGAAGGTAACTATACTAAATAAACAATAAATCAGTTCTAAGAGCTACTTATTTAAACCTTTCTTTCTTTTTTTCTTTGCAATGTTTATGGTTATGTTATGATGGGAGCTGTAGTTCGTTGGTGTGTTGTGCAGTTCACCAGCAGTCTGCCAGGAGTGGATCACTGGTGATCATGACGACAATACTGAATATACAATTAACCAATTCCAATAACCTTTATTTTATTTTGTAACCTTTCTTTTTTTCTTTCTTTCTTTCTTTCTTTCTTTCTTTCTTTCTTTCTTTCTTTCTTTCTTTCTTTCTTTCTTTCTTTCTTTCTTTCTTTCTTTCTTTCTTTCTTTCTTTCTTTCTTTCTTTCTTTCTTTCTTTCTTTACTTTTCTTTTAGTCATGTATATTTATATAGTTTATTTAAATTACTTTTAACCACCAAGTTATTACATTTTTGCATTTTAAATGCCTTTTTTTCAATTTATTAAAATTTGATTTATTTCAGTTTAGCTTTAGTATGTTTCATTTATCATTTTTATTTTATGGACACGTTTATACAATTTGTATAAACTTTGTAATTCAGTTTGTAATTCAGACTTACGGGTGACGCAGTGGCGCAGTTTGGTTGTGCTGTCACCTCACAGCAGGAAGGTCGCTGGTTCAAGCCTAGGCTGGATCAGTTGGCATTTCTGTGTGGAATTTGCATTTTCTCCCCGTGTTAGCATGGGTTTCCTCCTGGTGCTCTGGTTTCGCCCACAAGTCCAAAGACATGAGCTATAGGCCAATTGGGTAAGCAAAAAACTTGTCCGTAGTGTATGAGTGTGAATGAGAGTGTATCCCAGTGATGGGTTGCAGCTGGAAGGGCATCCGCTGTATAAAATGTGCTGGATAAGTGGGCGGTTCATTTCCATGCGGCGACCCCAGATTAATAAAGAGACTAAGCCGAAGAGAAAATAAATTTTAGGATTTTAATTTTCATTTTACTAAAATAATCTTGGCGACACAGTGACTCAGTAGGAAGCACTGTCACCTCACAGCAAGAAGGTTGCTGGTTTGAGCCCCAGCTGGGTCAGTTGATATTTCTGCATGGAGTTTGCATGTCCTTCCCATGCTTGCGTGGGTTTGCTTCAGCTGCCCTGGTTTCCCCTACAGTCCAAAGTAGGGGTGTGCGATTTGGGGAAAAATCTAATAAATTTTTTTTAACAGATATTGCAATTTTGATTTGCAAATTAATAATGTTGTCAATTTAGGTGCTGGTTGTTGTATTTTTCCCGTGCTGTGGCAACAATTCCGTGACAGCTCTTACAAATTACCTGTTTTTGTTTTGGTGTCTGTGACTTTGAAATCAAATTATCCCCATATTACTGTTGTGCTGTTTTTATTCATTTGTCTATTAATGCTTCTGAAATGGCAGACGACATAATCCCACTCGTCCGTGCTTTTTTGTTTGTTTGTTTTAATTTTATTGTAAGCATTCTGCATAGTTCGCTCACGCAATTGTGGTTGGGCAGAACGGAAGTGTGCTCAATTAATTAGATTATAAGACACACACAGACGGGAGTCACGCATTTGCTCTGGGCGGGGGAAATTAAATAATACATAATATATTATAATATATATATATATATATATATATATATATATATATATATATATATATATATATATATATATATATATATAATTATATAATATATAAAAACCTATCGCAGACTCTTGTGATTTGCTAAACGTTGCGAGTATGATTCGATTTCAATTAATTGCACAACCCTAGTCCAAAGACATGCAGTACAGATGAATTGAATGAGCTTAATTGGCCATAGTGTATGTTTCCAAATGCGAGAGTGTACGGGTGTTTCCAGTGCTGGGTTGTGGCTGAAAGGGCATCCGCTGCATAAAAACATATGGTGGATAAGTTGCTGGTTCATTTTGCTGTGGCAACCCCTGAAAAAATAAACGAATGACTGAATTAATTAAGTAATACAACTCTACATTTTTTTACATTGAAAAAATCAGGCCTTTTTGGGCCATGCAGGCCTATCTAACATCACAAGAACCTCACTTTACACTTTATAAATGATTAGCTTTCTGTTTCCTCATCTTTGTGGTTTTTGTTTCAGCTAGTGGCATTTGTTAACATGAACTCATTCATAAGTCAGGAGTGTCAGATATCACATCATCTGTGGTTTCTCAGTTTTTTATATGTGTAAGAACAACAAAGAACAGCAACAGAAAAACAAAACAAAACAAAACAAAAGAAGAAAAGTGCTAACATGGTTTCATGCTATAGCAGCTCTTCACTCCCGCTGTGAAACTGGGTAGGTGATATGACAACCGAGATTCATTGTAACCGATTGCGGAGATATGGGCATGTGCGTGTTATTCTTTACAGTGCAGATTAATTTTAAGGGTTCACGGTGACAGTAAAGGTGACCAGGCATCAGACTAAGGAAGCTACACTGAAACTCTATAAACGCAAACCCTTTTAATCCAAACTCTATTTCCTTGGGGCTTTCTGAAGGCGACAAATAGTCTTCTCAAAGCCACTGTCCCTGATGGGGTGACTTTTATATGGCCTGCGCTACACATGCCAAAATGAAAAAGAAGAAAAAAAAAAAACTTTCAAAGCTATATCCAATGTGATTGGAATACATGAGAAGTATATAGACCAGGGCAATAATAATAATGATGATATTATTATTATTATTATTATTATTATTATTTTTATTATTATTATTGCTGGTGTTGTTGTGATTGTTGTTGTTGTTATTATTATTTTTATTTTTTTTTGTTGTTGTTGTTATGGTTGCTGTTATTATTATTATTATTATTATTATTATTATTATTATTATTATTTGTTATTGTTATTGCTGTGGTTGCTGTTATTGTTATTAGTATTATTATTAGAATTAATGTAATTATTAATATTATTATTATTATTGGCGACGAGGTGGCGCAGTAGGTAGCACGTTTGCCTCACAGCAAGAAGGTCGCTGGTTTGAGACTCAACTCAACAGTTCGAAAAGAAAACTAATGAATGAATGAATGAATTATTATTATTATTATTATCACTATCACACACATACACTACGGACAAAATATGAGATACTATATAATTATCTACATTTTATGTGTGCAAAATCATTCGTACTATCTAATTATTTACATATAATCTAACTGTGTGTCTACCTGAATTTTTTGCTTGTGATTATCAAATTTTACAGTGTTCATTGGCTGTAAACTCTAAAAGCTTTATGTAAAAAATTATAAATAAAAGATCTAAAATAATAATGTTTTTCAGACTTCTTAATGCATTTTAGTAAACCCACACTGTGTTTTTTTTTTAATTGTAAACACTAACTAAAAGCAAAGACATACAAAAAATATGCCACAATTATAAATATTTAGTTTAACTCTGTCAGGATTACAGTTATATATTGTGTTGTTTTCAATTAATCATCTTTCTTACAACTTCTCAAAAATCAGTGCACATATGAATGGATTTTCTTGGACATCATGCCTTACACTTATTTATCATTTTTTAGAGTATGTTTCTTCTCACAGTAGACAGTAATGTGTATCACTATGCATGCATAGGGATCGTTTTTCTTAAATATGCACTGCAGGTTTGAGAGTTTCGAAGATTTTTACTTTTTCCACTTTATGCTTAAGAAACAAGATGAAGGCTGTAAAGTGCTTGAGGAAAAACGCTCTGATGTCACTACAAAACACGGCACACAAGAGTGGAGAAAAACATCTTAAGTTGTATCCCCACTTGGAGCCGCGGCCCCTCACTGTTACTCTTGGTGATTTGCGCGCGAAACTGCTTAGCATGCATGGCAGAGAGCCGGGCCATGGGAGTGTGTTCGCTCTCTCCTCCCCGACTTCTTCCAAGCTGTCTGTGCCGCCAGGAAAAGCTTCCCAGAGCCACTAGTGAAGCACTGCACCAATGATGATTAGTCTAATGAGTGATTAATTAGGGAGCAGGCTGTGGGGAAGGGGGGGGACTGACCTCTCGGAGAGGCCCAGAGAGAGAGATAGAGAGAGAGAGAAACAGAGAAAGTGTCTTATAACCTGGTAAAGAAAAGATTCAATACAATGTTATGTGCAGTCCATAAACAGATGTAGTGACCTTAGGAAGTCTCATGACTTTAGCAATGAGTTGGCTGTCAAAAAACAAATGTATGTTATGGGATCAAATTCCCGCTCGAAGTATCGTGGTCGCGGATATAAAAATAATGCGCATACATCAAAATATTGACATTGCGTGTAAAACTATAACGCGCAAAAGCGAGAACTGAACACAGAATAAGAAACAATGAGGTTGTGTACCAAAAGGTAATGAGGGTTAATCAAAAATGATGTCGCGTTTAGACAAAATCAGTTTTTCTGCTCATATTTGAATGTTTTATGCGCTTACAGTCTTTCCCCCTCCGCTCTTGCTTCCACCTTCTGCGCTTGCATTTCCAAAACATGCAATCAGAGTTTCATTTAAATCACAGGCAGGCTTTAGCATCATCATTGGTCCACTAGTCAAGATTGACAGTTGCTTCTCTAGCCAATCAGACGAAGGGGGAGTTGACATCACTCCATGCAACTCATGGCTGCTCAGTTTGACAGGCGAGGAAGTGTTTGTTTCCAGGAGTTTCAGATGATATAGACACCTGTCAGGGATTGCAAGGGATTCTTATAAATATTATGTATTATTATATATTACTGCGATGTCAATATTTGATTTGTACCCATTTTTTTTTATTCGCAACCCCAATACTTTAGGCTGGAATTGGATCCCATAGTATGTGCAATGTGTATAAAAGTACAACAGAGCATCTAAAAAGGAAATTGTTATTTAAAATATTATGCCCTATAATTGCATACTTTCCTTTATAGGAACTATATCAGTGGTCCTCAACCACCAGGCCGCAGACTTGGGCTGGTGCGTGGATCAATTGGTACCGCCAAAGAAATAATTATTTCCGTTTTATTTATTCTGAAAAATCTTTTATTTTGAAAAATGACCATATGCTCTCACTTACATTTTGGTCACTTGAGCGCCCAAATTTAACCCACAAGCAGCAAAATGAGTAAGAAACAAATGTCTTTGGACAGTTTGGACAGGGGAAAAGGCCCAATGAAGGACCCGCAAACTGCCAAGGAATGGATCTGCAAACCATTTGTTAACAAATCAGGTAAATCCACCATGTCTGTGAGAGAGGTTTACCAGTTCGTTATTTCCAATAGAGGTGCATGGCTTGCACGCGAAAGTAACGTGACGCATTCGCGCCTTTCAGATCAGACGCATCCAGTTGACTGAATGCTGCGAGTGCACCGTGACTCGCTTGACAAGAACTGACTGATCAGCTTCAGCTTGTATGGAATATACACAGTTTGGTAGACTAATTATCTCAAACAAACACAGAACACCCAAACACTGCAATGCTTTGTAATTTTCTCCACCAATAAAACTTGTATCAGAGTGACTGCAATATTTTGTCAGCTTGTCATCCTCTGAGAAAACGGTTGATGGTCACCTAGAAACTTACGAACCACCGCCCCCCAGTCCATGATAAAATTGTCAAGCGTTGACCGGGTCTGTGTTGATAAGAAGTTTTTTTTTTTTTTTTTTTTTTTTGGAGTAATTATTAAATGTATATTTTAAGTACATGACAATATATACATACTACATGCAATTACTACTAGTGCTAATATTAATAATAATAATAATAATAATAATAAAGTTGTTTTGAGACAGCTTCTATTATTTTAATTTAAATTTAGTGAGTATCATGACTTTAAAGAATGGATTAGATGTTTGTTTTATATTATTATATTACTATAAATATTATTAGTAATACATTATGCAATGACTTTTAAAATAATAATTCACCTAAAATGAAAATGATGTTGTCATTTTTTCACATTTATATTGTTCCAACCCTTCATGAGTTTTTCTCTGCAGAACACAAAACAAGACAGTTTAGGGTCTGTACTACTTTGAGCCTAATTAACTTTTAACTTAAGGAGATTTTCATGATGTTGTTTCCTAGACAAAGATGTTGAAAAATGAGCACATGCGAACCATAAAGTACATTGTCCTTAAAAAGGTGGACCATCAAAAAAAAAAAGGAGAATTTTGTCATAACTCTTTTTTATGTTGTTCCAAACCTGTATTTTTTCTTCTCTGCTAATAGCATAAAAGGAGATATTTTTATGAACACTGATACAACAACAACACCACCACCACCACATTCAGTTTCCATTTACTTTAATTGTATTTGTCAATACAGGTTAATTCAATGGAACAAAACTGTTTAGCTGCAGACATTGTTTAATTCAATTCTTTTTTAAAATCCACTTCTATATTTTTATAGCTCTTTTACCATGTACATTTTGCCAAAACAGCTTAATATAGTAGTTGTAATAAATGGAAATTGTGTCAGTCCAGTTTTTAGAGTTGACTTTCAGTTTAGTTTGTTTCAGTGTGGTTTCATTTTCACTGCTGAAAGTCCAAACACTAAAGAGCAAATCTATCGATGCGCAGCTCCACAAGTCCCAAAACCAAGCTAGTCAGTGGCAAAAAACAAAACTTCACCCATTGACGAATATCAAGAAAGGAAAAAAGAGGAGAAAAACCTTGAGAAAAACCAGGCTCAGTTGGCTACGACCATTTCTCCTCTGGCCAAACACAACAATTTCTCCTCTGGTTCAGATAATCATTCACACTAAAGTACTTTTTTACTTCCATAGTATTGTTTTTACATAGTTTTTTTTTCCTACCAGCATCAATCACATGACCAAACATAATTAGTTCCCATTGACTTACATTGGACTGTTTGCTCAAAACAAAGAAATTCATTGGGAACCAAAATTGCTTCGCCATCAACATTCTGACACAAAACACAATGGATTTTTTGTCAGTACAATATAGTGAATGAGTACCAAAATCATTTAGCTACCAGTATTCTTCAAATAACCAAACACAGTCAATTTGAATTGGCTTCAACCTATTGTTTGGCAATATAATGCAAGTCAGTGGGAAGCAAAAACGTTTAGCTAGCACCATTATTCAAAATATATCAAACAGTAAAAATGTAAATTAGATTCTCTTTTACTCTAATACTCTTTAGAGTACTTTTTTACTTCCATAGTATTGTTTTTTACTTCCATAGTATCTATAATACTCTTTAGAGTATTAGAGTATGACATATTAACTGCATATGTGATACATCCAGTGAAAGATTGATGATGTCCCAGTGGGCTGATGTAGGTCAACATTGTTCAGAGAACCATCCACATTATGTTTCCTTTTGACTGTCATAGCATTTGCACATCAAACCAAAACAGTTTAACTTCCACCATTCTGGACACATTAATTCCAATTGACTTCTGTTGTATGTTTGTCCATAAAATGCATGTCAATGGGAACCAAAATTGTTTAGTCACCAACATCCTTCAGAAACACAAACACATATGATTTTTTGTTGGTACAATAGAAGTGAATGGGTACCAAAATTGTTAAGCTAGCATTTTTCAAATAATCAAACAGTTCCAATTGACTTCCACTTTATTGTGTATGGAAGTCAATGGAAACCAAACAAACTGTTTAGCTAGCACCAAATTCTCTGAAAATCTTGACTTGTTTTTTTTCTCAGTTATGTCTATGGATATGTAAACAAACAGCTATTTGGATTCATTCTTCAAAGAATGAAACTTTTGATACCTATTGAATACCATTAATTTTTGACTATAAAATGCACATCAATGGGAACCAACATTGTCGACCCACCAACATCCTTCAGATATATGAACACATTGGATTTATTTTATTTATTTATTTATTTTTTGTTAGAACAATAAAAGTGAATAGGGACCAAATTAGTTAGCTACCTGAGTTTTTCAAATAACCAAACACAGTTAGTTCCAATTGACTTCCACTTTATTGTGTATGAAAGTCAATGGGAACCAAATAAAACTGTTTAGCTTGCACTATTCTACAAAATATTGATGTTTTCACCGAAGACAAGATATCCACTGAAAATCTTGACTTGTTTTTTCACAGTTATGTTTATGGATATGTAAACAAACAGCTACTTGTATTCATTCTTCAAAGAACGAAGCACATTTGATTCCCATTGGCTTGCATTGTATTTTTTCCATAAAATGCATGTTAATAGGAACCGAAATTGTTGACCCACCAATATCCTTCAGATACACAAACACATCAGATTTTTTTGTCAGTACAATAGAAGTGAATGGGTACCGAAATTGTTTAGGTACTAGTATATTTTTAATAACCAAACACGGTCAGTTCCACTTTATTGTTTATGGAAGTCAATGGGAACCAAATGAAACTGTTTAGCTAGCACCATTCTTCAAAATATGTAATGCTTTCACAGAAGATAAGATATCCGCTGAAAATCTTGCCTTGTTTTTTCTCAGTTATGTTTATGGATATGTAAATAAACAGCTATTTTAATTCCGATCTTATCAGTTACACATTCCATTCATTTAGTCATTTCATTCTGCAGCAATGGCTATGCTAAACAGGCATTTCCGACCTATCAAAACACAGTTCAAATGTGAATTAGACAGTATTAACTGCATATGTGATACATCCAGTGTAAGATTGATGATGTGCAGTGGGCTGATGTAGGTCTTCTTCACTCCCTTTCCATCTCCGTCCACAGACTTGAGTCCAACCTTGACGTTCTGCATGATTAATCTTTATGATAGAGGCGTAATCTGTCCGACGCTCATCCTAAAATCTGCCTCGCTCTTGATTTACAGTTATTTAATTAGAGCTCTGAACTCTGCCATCAGAACGTAGCATCACATCTCCAAGCGGCAAAAAAAAAAATAAATAAAAAATCCAGCACGCACACCTTTCAAGCAGAAAACTAATGGACGATAACTGTCAGAAACAAAAAACTAACCGTAGGTGAATGAGGCAGAGCGTCAGATTTACTGCTGCCGGCGACTTTCTCATCTCCACTTCAGAACAACCTCTTCTTTAATAGAACTTGGCTTACGGGTGACTTTTCTATTCTGGAGTATCACTGAGAGACCGGAGAGATATAAAAAGAGCTCTCTGTTTACACAATAGGCGTACTAGAATTTGATTCGGCGGTCCCTCTGTAGGCATAATGAGCGTAATACAGTACCTTGTGTTATGCGAGGAGATCAGGCACACTCTGTTACAGACCGCAATCGCTTTTGTGCCCACTTACATTTCTCATCTCTTGTCTCTTTCCCTCCAGCGCAAGAATAACTTTTAAACTACTTTGAGCAGAATTATGTGAGCGGCTTGATCAGGTAGAAGCTATTTAGTTTAAGACGAGGAGTAATTTTGAAAGGAATAGGATGAAAATGACACACACAAAAAATTATTGGAAGAAGAGACAGAATTGAGGTTGAATGAGTGCATGTACGGGTTACTTTTCGGAAGGGGGAATTGGGCTGTGCATAAGTTTTTCATGCCTTGGGTTTTGGTGATGATGATAATCATGCTGGCTGCTCCTGACCTGTAATTTCTCAGATCCGAGATTCTTGCGAGTAATTAACATCCTGCTCTGTGCCGTTTTTTTTTTTTTTTTTACTCTTGTTCTCTGCCCTGATTCCACCAGTGTTGGGTTTTTAATAATGTCTAAGGGTGTTGCTTGAACTGTATAGGCACTTTTGGCCCTGTGGACTTTTTAGTCTAATAAACTCTTGTAAAGCAGTCTTTTCGCACCAGCTTATTTAATCTGTCTCTTAACATCGGCCAGTGGTGCATGTGGGTTGAAGATGAAAAGAGGTTTTTAAGCATTGAAACAATAAAAGTGTAATACGGCTGTTTTTATGCTATGCTTTGGAATTTGTTTTGTTTACTTTTACTTAGGAGATAAAGTAATGGCTATTGTACAGTTTTACTATGTTTTATAGACACCCACTCTTATGTGATTCAGCATAGCAATATTTTTCCAATAAGTACCACGCTGGAGCAGCAAAATATAATAGGGAATTACGTTTATTTTATGTTTTGCCACTAATTTTCCAACCACTAGAGTGTTTTAGCACAATTTTGCCAGCAAAATATTTTTAATTCACATTTTTAATTTGTATTTTAAATATACCGCACTGTAGCATGATTACACATTATTTAATATATAACGATCTAACATTTATTCACCCTTATATTTAGGTTTTTTTTTTTTTTTTTTTTTACTTGTATTTATTTGACATTAAAGTAGATACTTTATATAACATGGTCTGTAGAATGTACTTGTTAAAATGAATATGTCCTGAAAACAAGGCTGATTCCATAACTAACTTTTTATTTTATGCATTGTGGATATAGTAATAAATAAAAATTAATGAATGATATATCATGGTCTGTAGAATTTATTTTTTTTAGATAAATATGTTGTGGAAGCATGGCTTATTTCATAACTAACCTTTTATTTTATATATCATATATATATATATATATATATATATATATATATATATATATATATATATATATATATATATATATATATATATATATATATATATATATATATATATAGTAATAAATAATTAAAAAAAGTATAAAATATATATTTACACATTTAATTTAATTCATTTTATTTTCTTCATTTGTAATTATTTTAATTTACATACAGATGTATTGTGTGTTTATAACCATTTAATTGTTTTACTATTTTATAAAGATAGATAGATAGACAGACAGACAGACAGATAGATAGATAGATAGATAGATAGATAGATAGATAGATAGATAGATAGATAGATAGATAGATAGATGGATGGATGGATGGATGGATGGATGGATGGATGGATGGATGGATGGATGGATGGATGGATGGATGGATGGATGGATGGATGGATGGATGGATGGATGGATGGATGGATGGATGGATGGATAGATAGATAGATAGATAGATAGATAGATAGATAGATGTTTGTTATATTATGTTCTTATCTTTTTTTATATCTATAATAAATTATATAAATTTTTTGTAAATTCTATTTCTGTTTTCTACCTATCCAGCAAAAGCACTGCTAGGAATACTGGGATCCCATTGGTGTTTGTAATGAATGCATCCTCAGTTATAAATAATACTAGATAGCCGGATTTCTCCCTCTGTACCAAGTTTGATGGCAAATTTTAGGGGCATCATAGGAGGCATTTCCAGCCAGGAACACAGAGACTCTATGAGAATGCGAGCTCTTTTCTCCGTGTGCCTGAAGGGAGCCTGTGGAGACTATGGATCTCTGTGTTCTGCTGTATAGTTCACACTGGGTGATTACATTTCAAATTTGGATTCAGATCTCGTCTCTGAAGTTTTATGGACCTTTTACTCAAGATTTAGTGTGTCTTACTTGGCTCTGCTAACGGCACGTAGAGACTGCGGCAACTCTTTGCTCACATATTAAACTGTTTTTTTTTTAGTGTAATAAACGTATTCTAATTGACGTGCAAATTAAAATACATTTCAGTAAGTGGAAATTAAATTTCATGATATGCCAGTTAATTCATTGCATCTATCACAAATAATTGTGTATTACTTTTTACTGACAGAGTTTCGATTTTAGTTAATTCTTGGTTTAATTTGTTTGCTATTATTATTATTATTATTAATATTTATATTAATATTAATATTATTATTATTATTATTAGTAGTAGTAGTAATAGTAGTAGTAGTAGTAGTGGTGGTAGTAATAGTAGCAT
The DNA here is from genome assembly GCF_052040795.2 of Danio rerio. Classification (NCBI taxonomy): domain Eukaryota; kingdom Metazoa; phylum Chordata; class Actinopteri; order Cypriniformes; family Danionidae; genus Danio; species Danio rerio. The sequence continues at coordinate 35,032,223 of NC_141032.1, forward strand.
AAGTATAGTAGTAGTGTAAGTAGTGTTGTGCAGAATATTTTTTTTTATAGTTTTAGTAATTTTAGTACTGAATACTAATTTAGTAGTACTAAATTTCAGTTAGTTGCAAAGTCAACATTTAATATTTTCATTCATTTTTAAAGCCTTTTTTATTTGTTTTAAATGTAATATTTGATGTTTGTGTATTCCAACTTTATTTCAGTTTATTAAAAGTGGAAACTAAAAAAACACTGTAAAATTATTCATAAATTAGCAGTTTTCCATATTTTTGTGATTCAGGTTTTTATTTATTATTATTTATTTTCCATTTATTTATACTTTTAAAATGCAATATGGGACCTTTATCTTGATGTTCCAACAAAATTTAACCTTGAAAAGTCTGAAATTTTTTATTGACATTTTTAGTTGTTTAAGGTAGGGCTATAGGCGATTAAATAAATTATATTGATCAACTCGAGTGTTCACACCATTTTGTTTGAATGGAAACCGATTTTCACCCCTAACACGCTCGCCTCTGGGCTCCAGTAGTTTCTCCAAAATGTTGCACTCTTTAAAATGAAAAAAAAAAAAACAAACTGACGCACAATCGTGCCCACCAAAAGAAACAACATAATTCAGGGCTCGCAGTCATGCATGCACCGTTAAACACACATTTGACACGCATTTTACACTACACCTTGTATTTCTCACAGTAACAAAACGCCTATGAAAGGAAATGTTACCCATAGATATACAGTATACAATGTAAATATCTATGACTGTTACAAATCAAACCAGCTTCAAAGACTTTCATTACTGTAAATATTAACACTGACTAGACTGATCTATAAGATGCAGCAACCCGACATAAATAAAAGCAACAAAATCCAGCCATTTAGCCTAATGTGAGTCATTTATATGAACTGATATAACACAAAAATGAATATACCCCTGATTGCATGTTCATTGAAAAAAAAAATCTTGAAAAGGTCTGCTTTTTAACAGTCCTTATGAGTTTACTTTCATTGCAGTTTACATTCAATGTATAAAATGGTTTAGTTTGTATTATTATTATAAAAGTCTTGTATGCACGCATGAATAGAGCTGGTCAAATTTAATCTTTAAATGACAGATTTTTTTTTCTTTAGCATATTTATATCCTATAATTAATTATAATTATGAAAAGGTTATATAGGTTAATAAATTAAAAACTCCAAACATTTTTTTGTTTGTGGGGAAAAATTTTGTATTTAAATCATAAATCTGTTCTTTAGTGAAAAAAATTGGGATTTTTGAAAAGGTCAAATTGCCCAGCCCTAGTTTATAGTGATGTATTGTCTGGTTTGGGGTTGTATACGGTACCAAAACTTGTAATAAACTGCCAGTAAACTTTCTGTAATTTTTCAGACTTTGCTCTATTTGATTTTTTAAACATTATATTATTTCAGACTACTAAATTAAGTCACTTTGTTCAATTGTTGTGTTGAATTTTCAACATCAAAATTCGACAGAGCAGCGAACAGCCTCCAATAATTCAATTCGCAACTGTATGTAAACATAAAATACAAAATAAAGACACTAGAAGCAGATGTTTTTAGAGTGTACAGTAGGTCAGCTTTACTTAACAGTAACAGCCATGAACGATAACAGCCACCCCCCCAAATATTATTAAAACATACCCAGTGCTTAACCCAGTAGATCTTTTTCACATCCTAGGTGAACCACATATTAACCCGCAAGGAATTCTGACATGAAGCGTTATGACAAGAGTGTTGATCCCAACAGTAGGAGTGTCGCTCTGGCCATGAGGTTAAAACAATTCCCACCCAATCATACAAACAACACAATGGAAAAGCTGTCAGCCGGGAAGACAACAGAGGTGATGGGAGCGGACAGGGCCGTTCGTGGCGTTCAGGTGGACTGTTCCTGCTAATCCGATTTGACGTTCACATTTGCCGCTTGAGAGGAGCAGCTAGCCAGGCTTTGAAAAGAGCGACGGGCCTCCTTCAACAGGTTTCAGAAGGTGGAGGGTTATGGAAGATTGGCCACAGTTGATGGGGGTGACCGACCCAGCCATATTTCACTATTAGGCTGTGTTTATACTAAAGGGCTTGTTGTTTTCCTCCATTCTGGTATTTCCATTGCATTTCAGAAAATATATTCATCCACACTTCACTGAAAACACTGAAAACTGAAAACATATGTCAGAGTCTAAAGGTACTGGTGCTGTTTACTTATAGTTTATAAGGGATAGGTCACCCAAACATGAAAGTTGCCACCATTTACTCACCCTCTATATTTGTTCCAAACCTGTTTGAGTTTCTTTCTTCTGCTGAACTTCAAAGCTGCCATTGACGCATAATAATATTTTCATTATTATTTTATTATTATTTTCTGGACACTCAAAGCGCTTTACAGATTTTGGGGTGAATCTCCTCTACTCAACTACCACCAATGTGCAGTATCCACCTGGATGATGCTACGGTAGCCATTTTCATCCAGATAGCACACCACACACCAACTTAATGGTGAAAAAACCTTTAAAAAAAAAAAAAAAAAAAAAGCGGCTGTTGGCATGTTTGTTTGTTTTTTGTTTCTTATATGTATGCTTTTTACCAAAATTATTTACAACATCTTGTTTTATGTTCAACAGAAGAAATACATTTATGAAAATTTAGAGCTACTTGAGTATACGAATAAGTGTTTTTGTCATTTTTGGGCAAACTGTCCCATTGCATTGACAGAATTATTATTATTATTATTTTTTTTTAAGATGGCAGAATTTATAAATCAGAACAGAACTAAATACAAATCTGAAATGTATAGTCACAAAATAATTAAGCACACAAATTGTAATGCTATCAGCTATAACTGCGTCATGGTGGGGAAATGTTTCCCTGTATTCAAGTAAATTATGCAAAACAATCAGAAAATGTGCATATTCAGTGCTCAGGATAATTGAGTACACCCCATTTTGAAAATTAATATTTTGATCCATTTCTTAGTGAATGTAATGTATTTTGGTGCATTCGAACAAAACAGATTTTTTAAACAGATATATTTCTAAAAAGAATATTTTAGACACCAAACATATTCAGAAGTTGAAAGATAATACAATTAAATCCAAGCTAATGATTAGCAAAAGAAAAAAAATAAAACCTACAAAATTTCAACTTTTTTTTTCTTTTTTTTTTTCATTTTCCAACTTTTCTCTTGATTTTTCCTCTTTTTTAAAAATTTGCATTTAATATTTTTCTATAACATACATTTGGCTGTACAAGTTTTTGGACCATTATCGTAAGTTATTTTATTAGATAAGCTCCAGATTCCACCATATTCCAACCTCTACTATGTTCCATAGTAGTAAAAAATTGCTATAATAATTAAATAATAATTCATTAAATTTATATAGCATTTTTCTTGACACTCAAAGCACTTTACAGATTTTGAGGGAACCTCCTAAACCACCACCAATGTGCAGCATCCACATCTATGATGCGACGACAGCCATTTTGCTCCAGATAGCACACCACACACCAGCTTAACGGTGAAGTAATCTCTAAACAAAAGCAGCAAAATACAAATTTATTTTGTTGTTGTTGTTGTTGTTGTTGTTGTTCCTTTGATGTATGGTTTTTACCAACATTTTTTATGACAGAATTTTAAAATCGGAACAGAACAAGATAAAAATCTGAATTATATAATACACCAAATTATTAAAAACACAGTTTATAATGCTATCAGTCATAACTGCATTAAAAAAAGATTTTTTTCTCCCAGTAATGAAGTAAACAATGAAAAAAATCTGAAATTGTGCAAAAACAATTAATCAAACAAAAATGACAATTGCGTTTGTTTTAAACAACATAGGACTCGTATATTGTACATACTTAGCATATCTTATTTATTTATTCATTTATTTGTTTGTTTGTTTGTTTTTGCCATGCAGTTGTTTTAAGGTGTAATACGTTTTTTACAGCCAATTGTTGCATTTGCAACTTAGTTTTTTTAGATAAACAAAACAATATGTGTTTTATGTGTTTTGATATGGTCAATAAAAAGATGTCTGACTGCTCGCCCATTACAAACAAGTTCTCACATAATAATTACAGTAATAGACTTGATTGCAATGAAAAATAAAGGTAAAATAAACTGTAACTCATACAACAAGATGCAGCATTTCTTGTAGTTTTCATTTTCAAGGGTTAAAGGCGTGGATGCCAGGTATAACAGCAAAAGTTGTGTTTTTTAAAACATAAACACACCAGTGTATACGCAGCTTTAAACTGTGACTGGAGCGCTGTCCGGTCACCCCTCCTTCTCTTCAGTCCCGCTACGCTGTGCTATTTCCATATTGCCTCTGCTAAAAGCTATTTTGTCAACATTAGTCATTGTCAAAGCACGTTTCTCCTCTGCCGCAAGAGCGATTCTCTCGTTTTGATCATCAGATGTTTATTTGCTGTTTCTTTGTACCTTGGGGAATGGTACGTTTCACATTGAGTACGAGCTACAATCGCGTTGTAAGGCTGCGTTTCACTTAGCTAAAAGAAGCTATTTACATATGGTTTCTTGCAGTCAGTGGCCCTGTCACTGTGTGAAGATCTCATTACGGTCATGCCCCCTCCAGTGGCTCACAACCCTTCATGATCTCTAAATTTTTCTCTGTCAATCTGCTTTTTCTTCTCTATGTACTGTATGTTGCACAGGGACTAATTAGCAGAGATGCAGACCTCTGTGATCTTTCCCCCGCAGTACAGGCTGTCGCCAACTGTAGAGTAAAACATGCCGCATGAAACTGCACAGGCGTTACAGATTTAGCTAAATAGGAATGGAAAATATTGATATTATTCTAGTTATCAAAACAAATAAACCTACTCATTCTCTCTCTTTATGGATCAGTTGAAGTCAAAATTATTAATCATCCTGTAACATTCTTATTGTTTTTCAAAGACTTTTTTAAACAATAGTTTTAATATGTCATGCTTTTTACTGGTTATTTTATATTATTAGAAGATACTTATATGTAGGATTATAAGAAAGGGTTTTACAGTGGTTCAAACTGGGGAAAAACTGTACATAGAGTCAAACCATCCTTCTGCAATCTTATACCAAAATCGGAAATACGGGCAGCATTAATAGTGTGGGAGAGTGTTGCTATTATGCGATTGTATTGTATTGCGACATGGAGCAATTAAATGTTGATGTTAAATCAAAAGTAATTCACAAATACTGATTTAAAGTTATTTAATGACAATAATTCTTTTTGGTTACAACTAAACTAGTTATAAAGTAACTGTGTAAAATGATAACACATGAAATGATAAAAACATATGATAATAATTGTACCCAGCTTAAAATTTGAGAAAGAAAGAAAGAAAGAAAGAAAGAAAGAAAGAAAGAAAGAAAGAAAGAAAGAAAGAAAGAAAGAAGGCCCTGAAGATAGCCTGAAAGAGTCAGAGAAGGAAAAGTGCAGAGCAGGAATAGAGCCAGAGCAAACTTGAACTTTTTTGTATATTTCTTGACCATCTGACCAAAGCCCAAATACCGAGACATACAAACTGATTATTCAACATGTGACAACATCGTTAAACCCCCAAAGTCCACATTACCAGGCCCTGATCTTATCAATGTCTGCCTTTGCAATCTGAATGGACCTTTTGTGGTGACAAAGAAATGTTTTGCCATATTAACAAATGCTTATTAAAATCCTACAGGATAAAATGCAATTTATTGGCCTAAGTAATGTAATTAGGTTTACTAAACAAGTTATATATATAGAGAGAAAAAAAATCTAGATATTGACCCTAAAATAGGTACCGACATACCATTTAAAAATAGTAAAATGCAAAAAAAAATAGTAAAAAAAATAGTAAAAAAAAAATTAAATAAATATATAAATATAAATGCTTTTATCCATATGTATAGGAAAGTATGGGAAAATGGCAAATTGCTCCATTCAACATAATTTGGGAAATATTTGAAAAAGAATAATAAAAACAAAACAAGATGGCAAATAATTTTGTCTTCAACTATATGCATTTATATTTTATACATAAAATAAATATATAAAGCACTAAATTGATTATATCATATAATAATTGCAAAAAGTTGCATTGCAACTACATGCCAATTAGTTCTCACTTGAGTATTAGTAGATTATCTGCTTAATATCTGTTGATACTGCTCCTTCAACAGACATTTAACTGACTACAAAAAAAATTGGAAGTACATGTCAACTTACGCTAACCCTAACCCTTTAGTCTGCTTGTAATCTAATGAGAATTAGTTGGCATGTACAGTTGAAGTCAGAATTATTAGCCCCCCTGTTTATTTTTACAACACATTTCTAATAACTCGTTTCTAATGACTGATTTGTTTTATCTTTGCCATGATGACAGTAAATAATATTTTACTAGATATTTTCAAGACACTTCTTTACAGCTTAAAGTGACATTTAAAGGCTTAACTAGGTTAGTTATGTTAACAAGGCAGGATAATTAGGCAAGTTATTACATAACGATGGTTTGTTCTGTAGACAATCGAATAAAATATAGCTTAAAGGGGCTAATAATTTTACCTTAAGATGGTTTAAAAAGAATAAAAACTGTTCTTATTCTAGCCGAAATAAAACAAATAAGACTTTCTCCAGAAGAAAAAAATATTATCAGACATACTGTGAAAATTTCCTTGCTCTGTTAAACATCATTTGGAAAAAAAAATATATATAAAATTATTATATAATAAATTAAAGAGGGTTTAATAATTCTTATTTCAACTGTATATGCAATCTAAATTAAATTCAACAAAATGCACTAAAGGGACCATCAAAATAAAATTATACCAATTATTGTTGTTCAGTCTTCTTGATTCCTCTGCTTTGGAACAAATTAATAAATAATTAAATGATACATTTAATCTGTTTTACTTAACATTCATACAGTGAGAGGATATCATACAAACACATCCTCTATGTATGTACTTTTATGTATGTAATGGTGTTTCTATGCGATGAGAGCTCTTGAAGAGCTTACAAAAATGTGTAGAGGAGTCAAAAAAGCTGTATAAATTCCTCCATTACAAACACAAATGAAGATCTTCTGCAAGGACAGACGTTTCTGACACCTCTATTGAGCTGTAATGGATAACATTTACTATTATGGGAGATTTTACTGCTCGAGCATTTTGTCCTTTTTATGGTGTTCTTTGTTCTGCATTGTGTTCATAGTTGAGTCAAACTGCTGTAGAGTTCATTTAGAAGTGGACTAAAACCAATTTTTTGACACTCAGTTGCGATTTTTACCCTGAATTCCTAAAACTCTGAGCATGGTGCAACCTTTTAAGTGCATATTTGTGCTTAATTTGTGCAAATTTTCCATTAACAGCCGACGGACTTCAGTTTAATGGGAGTGACTTTTCCTTCTGTAGGTTATGTTTTACCCAGAAGGCCTTGATCTTGCCGTCGAGATTCATCATTTAGATAATTGAAATTGCAATGTTACGAAATAAATAAATAAAGTCATCAAGATGGATCATGACTTCTAGGCCTCTGCGGAAATTAAACCGGTCAAGGTAACCTAATTGCAGACTCATCCGAAAAGAAGTTCCCCCCGCAGGCTGCTGGGTGACAGAATGCAGGCAGATCCCGGAGAAGGACACCCCGGAGCTAAATATGGATAAAGATGAAAACGGAGAATCCTGCTGGATCGCTATGAAGTGGAGAGAGTGTGTGCTAGTTAATGTAGAAGGGGAAAATTGTCCTTAATTAGCTCAGAGCTTGGAAAAGGTTAGCGTCATGTATCACTGCACAGGGCAGCGAGACGTACTTTTAATTGGAGAACGAAAAGCTCTGACCAGAACACTAAGGCTGTACGTTTACCACCAATTCTGATAATATCGTGTAATTGGAGAGAAATCTGTCATGGAAAACTCTCGCTCGTATTCTCGAAGGCTTGCACTTTAAAGGAAGATTAAGCAAGTTACGGCTTGCTTCTCTAATTGTGTATACTGAGATAATGAGTTGAAAGTTGAAGCAATTATTCCTTTCTCATATATATTTTTCTAATTTTCCAGTATATTTATATCTGTGAGTAGTTTGAGGTCAGATGGAAATAGCGAAGTTACGTCTCAATGACTTGAAAGTAAATTGAATTGTGTTGAATTAATGAACCAGTAATGTTTGCGATACCTTTTCCTCCCAATCAAGTAGTAGAACGAAAAAAAAAGTGTTGATGGGAAGATCAAGCTCCTAGCCCTCTTTATTAGAGTTTTCGCTTGAACTGGAACTGATGCTAAATCACGAGTTGAGTAATTCTCTGACAGGAGACTAATAAATATTGATATGAATTATTCAGACCATATGTGTACCTTTGATTGCTCATTATGGGCAGCGAATGTACTATGCAATGTTAAATCGAGCTGCTGCAAATGACAAAGAGCAGAGACCATAAATAGACTTGAAACCTGCTAATGGAAGTCATTATTATGAATTTATGCTTTGAAAAAACATAAATCATTATGGATTGTTTCAAATTGGCACCAGCTCAGCCATGAATAACCACGTTCGTGCTGAGCTCAACTGAAATGCTGCTGTAATAGATGGGGAGAAAAAGGATGGGGTAAAGGTCTAGCGTTTGATAGGAAATAATGTACTGTAATGGGCAGGGGGGAAAGGAGTCTTTAAGAGTTGAATTTAATTTGAGGATTCTTATCTATTATTATTAGAAGAATTGTCGACATGATCAACAAAAATGTATTTACAGTCTTGTTAAACAAACCATTTAACATTAAATTTAAGAAATCCATTCAGCATTTTATTTAATTTTTTTGCTTTATAATTATTTAAATGCTGTTTTTCTCTTGTAAATTTTACTTGGTGAACATAACTTGATCGCCCAATGTAGTTAAGCAGGGCTGCACCCAGTCAGTACTTGGATGGAAGACCACATGGGAATGCTATAGGTTGCTGCCGGAAGCGGTGTTAGTGAGACTAGCGGGGGGGCACATAACCTGTGGTTTTTGTGGGTCCTAACGCCCCAGTATAGTGAAGGGGACTCTTTATTGCTCAGTGAGCGTCGTCTTTCGACTTCATCATGTTTTCTCTCCATCAATTACCTGGTGTGCGGTCTAGAGCAAAATGGCTGTCACCGTGTCATTCAGGTGGCTGGTGCATACTGGTGGTGAATGTGGAGATTCCCCCTTAAAATGAAATTAAGCGCTTTGAGTGTCCAGAAAATTTTAAATATTATTATTAAAAAAAAAAAAACTATTCACAAACTTTTGAATGGCAGTGTACATTTTCATCAGGCTAAAGGCGACAAGTATTGTGAATGAGAGACTATACAGTAATACTACAGTATGTCTGGATTGTGGCAACTTTTATATACAATGTAGGTTGTTGTGCTTCATTACTGTGCAAAATAAGGCAGTTTAGTAGATCCACGCTTGGATGTTTTGAGGTGTGTGTGTGTGTGGGTGTGTGTGTGTGTGGGTGTTAGTCAGAATTAATATTTTATCAAAACCTGCTGTTTCTTAGCAGGACTTTTGTGTTATAAAGCCAGGAAATGATGCATGAGTGTGAATGAATTATGCAGTCTATGGATTTCGTACATACTGGAGTTTACACACATATATATATATATATATATATATATATATATATATATATATATATATATATATATATATATATATATATATATATATTTTTTTTTTTTTCATTACAGTATTTCATTTCATTATATTCCTGGGTTTATTTAATTAATTTTGTACTTAATTATTAATACATTTATTTATTTTTTTATTGTATTTAGTATTTATTTGTTTTATTTCATTTTATTGATTTTAATAATGACATTTATACATTACCATTGTGTATAATAAGAAATAAATTATTAATACATAATGGCGCAGTGGGTATCGCTGCAAGGAAGAAGGTCACTGGTTCGAGCCTCTGCTGGGTCAGTTGGCATTTCTTTGTGAAGCTTGCATGTTTTTCTTGCTTACCTTGGGTTTCCTTTGGGTGCTCCTGATTCCCCACAAGTCCAAACACAGACACTGTAGGTGAGTTAAATAAGTTAAATTGTCCGTAGTGTATGTTTATTGTGAATGGGAGTGTATGGGTGTTTCCTAGTGATGGGTTGCAGCTGGAAAGATATTCGCAGCGTAAAACATATGCTGGATAAGTTAGTCATTCCGCTGAGGCAACCCCAGATTAATAAAGGGACTAAGCCGAAAAGAAAATGAATGAATGAATAATAATAATGATATTAATAATAATAATACAATTATACTTCTGCCACCCTCCTTTAAACCGCTTGGTTTTATCCATTTTTCTTTTACATATTTTAAGTAGGTTTAAATAAATATATGTCGTGTCATCTGAACGTAGGTATTTTACATAAATATTTTGCAGTGTTTGCATGTCCTTTACTGCATAGAATTCATGAAAATAGAAATAAAATAACATTCATTCAAATGATTTAAAATTAAATCATTAAGTTGATTTAAAAAGTACCTAAATAGTTTTGCATTTTGTATTTCTTTTCTTTAGTTGAATAAATTTTCTTTTTTTTTCATTCAAATATTTAATCATCAAAGATTTTAAAAAGATAAGTGTAAAAATCTTGCCTCATCTCATTCTCTTGAACCCAGTCTCGTCTCGTAGAGCAAGCGTTTGGTCACAAACCTAGTATTTATATATTAAACTGAATGACAATTATTTTATGCTTATTTTGTAATTTAACTTTCACAAAAGTTATTTAAAACATTAAAATATACCTTACTTTATGTATACTTTTTTTATTAGTATTAATGTTCTATTTATTTAGCATTTTCTAGTACTTAGTTTGAATGTGTTTATTCTCACAATTTGCTTAGTAAAAAAAAACATCTAAAGAAAAAACCATATAGCTTGCATAAATCGCCCCATCAGCATAAATTATTCTGCAAACAAGAAGATTCCAACTTCTCATTTTGACATGTGTGCTAGAACCTCCTGGTAAGCTGTTCCCCATTGCTATTCATTTGTAGTTGGTGTTCTGGCTCCAGCTTGTTATCCAGCTTTTGCGCTATTCAATTGCAGGGCAGATCCAAGCATTGAATACCAATGGGCATAATTCTTTTTTACCTGAGTTTCAACTGGCAACGCAATTGGATGAGGTTGATTCCAACAATCACATGGCTGTTTGCACTCAGCAGGATGACAGTGGGCAAGCTTGATGAAATTAAAAAAGTCAAGGTAGGCGCTACCCTGTTGAATTTGCAGACAGCCGAGCTGAAAATGGGCCAAGTGTTGGAAAAGAACGAGGAGAGGGGGGAAAAAGCAGAGCATGAACTAAATCAAGCCCCTTAATTGGCTTGTTAAGACATGAAAGAGTCGACTGAGTGGGGTGGCCTTGAAGGAAAAGTATAAAAGGGTTGGAACAAGAGAGCAACAGACGGGAAGGAGGATAATAGAAGAGAAGGGAGGGCGCGAATAAAAAGCTGAAGTTAAGTTGACCGACAACTTTGTTTAATTTGGCCGTTTTTAAAGAGTGATTGGGAAGCCGGAGCTGTTTGCCAGGGAATGAGATTGTGGCATGCACTGGGCCAGTTTGATGAAGCCATTACGGGCCCCCTTCTCTCGTACTCAATCATTGTGACACATCAATAGGTGCGTTAGATGGTCATTCTTCAAAAAGCAAGAGACCCACCTAGCCTACAGTACTAATCGCTCCAATCATCCAGTGAAAAACCCAGAACCTTTGAGCCTTTGTAGCCGTGACCCCTTTCCCAGCCTAAAACCAGCCAACCTTCTGTTGCAGAGCCAGTGTAATTCTTTATCCTTCAACTGGTTGGGAATAAAATCCACAGAGCGGAATAGAGCAAGAGATGGATTCCAGGTGGATTTTCCACAAAACTAGTTTTTCGCTGAGGTGACGTGATGGAAAACATTGTGTGAAGCAATCTCAGATATCGTTTAGTGTTGAGTCAGGCTTTCAAGACCTTTGACCTTTTGTTAGATTTCAGTAAGACTGAGAGATATTTATTGTTTTAACAATGAGTGAGCTGACATTAAATTTATCACTCACTTTGAAATAAATAAATAAATAAATAAATAAATAAATAAATAAAGCACTGTTTGCAGATACAAAAGCATTCAATGCAGGGTAAAACATTAGAATAACCCTACAATTAACCCTGGATAAAGGTGGAAAAAGGGGAGGAGGGGGGTTTCTTTCAGACGAAGATAGTTATAGAAAATAAATGAGAATATATATAATGACTTGGGATCCTTTGATTGGTGGATCATGATTAGCTAATGAGGGCCAGCTGGGTCAATCATAAGCATGTGCTCCTCTCGAAATTAGTTTAAAATTAAACTTCACTTAAACTAGCTACAGTACCAGCACAAACACACACTTGTAAAAATAATGTTTGTTTTTTTGTTTTTTTCACAACAGCTTTTTAATATTGTAACCAGGGCTTGACATTAAAAGCCGCCAACCTGCCAAACGCGGGTAGATTTCAGCTGTGGCGGGTTAGACAGACACTCCCACTAGCCACTTTGGCTATTTGGAAATAGTTTTTAAATTGTAGTTTTCTTAAAAGCAGTGGTCGACAATAAAGGATTGTCCAATATTTGTGCAAATGTGATCTTAGAACTGAGAAGCACTACGACTGACAAAAATAACCGTGTTCACGTGAGCAAAAGAAAGCAGGTGAATAACGAATGAGAGGATGATCACTTGCACGCATCACATCACCTGTGAACGTGCTCCTGTTAACTTGCAAGAAGCAACCATGCCTACTGAAAACATGATTGTGCACACACAGTCCTGCTGCTTTCAAGAGCTCAAGATTTAAAAAATTGTAAAGCAGCAGCTATCACTGCTTTCGTTTTAGTTATTTTGTGAACAGATTATAAACATGCCTAACATTAACCATGTGCGCACAATCACCCTTTTATTGTCACTCACGGTATGTTTTACAGTTATTTTTGTTAATATGGTTTGATTATCATAATTTTTTTTACAATAACATTGCTTTAATTTTAACTACCCCATTTTTGTGTAGTTAACTGGTGATCTGGGAGCTTTACCCAGATTTTTAAAAATGTTGTTATTATTATTATTTTTTTAAGAAAAATTGTTGAATTAAAAGTACATGTATACGGCCATATTTTGTTTGATTTAACACATTTAAAATTTGTGGCTGAGAAATAATAATTTATTTTTGTTTAGTGTGATCAGAGATAAATTTTTTAAATCTTTGATTTTGACCCTTAAACGTCATGTGAAATAAAATCTAATTGCAATGCAACATAACACATTTGCTCATGCACATTGAGCAAGCTAATATAAAACACACAGAAAGAGTGAAATGAATGAGGGCGCTTGTGGACATGACACAAAATCAAGTATTTTTAACATGTCACATTTATTTAAATAAAATATGTTTTCCCAGCAACTAAAGTGTGGCTAGTGTAAATGGCAAGTGGCTAATAATGTTAAAATCTACTAGCCACAACGGCTGGGATCAAAAAAAGTTAATGTCAAGCCCTGATTGATTGAACAGTAAAAAAAAAACATCAATATTTTTTTCTTCTCAACATTGCACACATTTTTTTGAGTTGATTCAGAAGAATAGTCTCTTCCATTTCAGAAATGAAAGTTTAAAGAATGGGAAGCATTGAAGGCAATAGTCTTTACTGTGTTTCAGCTCTGCTCTTGTTGGCGTTGTATCACAATGTGCTTCTTTCAGCAGCAACAGCAATCAGATTACACTGCGTTTCCCGTGCTAATATTTCTGCTTTGGCTCTGTCATTTTTCTCACTCTCTGGCAATGGCGTATGTTCTGGTAAATAACACTTCCCTGTGTGTGTTTTCCAAGTTAAAAAATACATATATTCTTGTGTTTTATATTGGCAAGTATCAGCTGATATTTAAACTTTTACAATGAGTCTCTCAAGTGATGTCAATGTAGCTTTGACTTATTTTGTAATTGTAAGGTTATGATGTCTAAATTCATTTTTAGTCTTTTTTTATTACTTACACTGTTTTATTGAACTGTAATAATAACAATTAGAGTTTATGAAGTGATTTGTTTTTCGTTTAGCATTGCATTGGTAATTTGGTTAAATATTGTATGCTTTAATTTTGTCATACCAAATTCAATTCTAAGACAGTAAAAGTAACTGCTTTTAGTGTTTTATTATATTTTAATTGTATGTATATATATATATATATATATATATATATATATATATATATATATATATATATATATAAAATCGTTTATAATCTAAAAATTCAGTTAATTACAGAAATACAGAATTTATATACTCATCAGTTTACCAGCTCAAAACATTTAGCTTGTTGCCATCAGACAGAAATAACAGCACATCTCTATGAGTCAGCAAGGTCTTTGAGTTCACCGGTGATCTGTGTGTGTGAATGACCGAGCCGCTCTTTCTCACTCATCCTCTATAGCTGGTATGGGTGCGCCAGTGTGCCCGTCTTTGAAGCACTCCACATAACCGGATTCTTTAGCTACACCTCAGCAGGGGGTGGAGAGAGGATGAGGATCCTGGGACGCGTCATGCGGGCTACAGTTGCTTTTGTAGGGCTGCCTCCAGCCACCCACTGCAGTAATCAAACTAAGCCAACCTGACCCAGTTTGTTGCCGCCGCTATCCGCTATCCCAGGCTTCATTCCTCTCGCTCACATCCATGTTTCCTTTGCTAGTACCCATATTTTTTTCATGACTCCCTGCCAGGCTTCCCACTCTCCACCTTGTCCACTCTTCTGTATCCACACACAAATAACACTCTCGGTTTAAATGCCCAAATCTCCACCTCTACGCATCTGAATACAGTTGATGGCAAAATTATTAGCCCTGATGTGAAATATTTATTCTTTATCAAATATATCTCAAGTGATATTTAGCCAGCGTCAGGATGTGGATGCACCAGGGCACTGTTTTTTGCACATGCCAGTGTTTATGAATAGATTACATCACAAAGAACATACAGTAATCTTCACAAACTATACATCAGTCTAAAGCTACAACCTCAAGCAGCCATTGTAGCTAGTTGTTTTTCAATGAAAAGCTTATAAAGAAGTTGTATAGAAAATGTTTAGATATGGAGTACGTCACTGTAATAACAAGACATGCAATCATTCATTGCTGTATATCATGGTTTGTTTTGAAAGGTAACAACATCCCATCAAACACATTTAGTCGACCGACACAATAGTGTTGAACTATGAATGGTAATTCATTTGTTTATGTCACTATTTCTTCCGGAGACCAGTTGTTTATATTGTTAATTGTTACTTACCCATGAAATGGCGTTTTTGTACCAAAAAGCAAGTCAATGTGATCTCTTACAGTGTTACAAATAAAATGAGACCACAAACTGAATAAAAAGTCAAAGTTTTTAAATCTAAACAGAACAATTGCGTGTTTTGACGTTTTGCATAAGAGATCTGTGAGCCAGTTCTAGCCAGTAACTTCCTAGTTTTACAGATGGAGAATAAACCCTTTTCACAAGCGTTTAATGGTCACCAGCATCTTAAATTTAAAGTTTTTAATATTTAGATTTTTTTTTTAAATCTATGAACATATATGCATTTCTGTATGTATCATATCACCTTCGCCTCAAACTACAAAAAATGAATTACCGCTTGTGCGAGGCGTTTCTAATGCAGCATCTATGGGACAGGACGGTAAGTTTGATGTTATTCCTTTCTCTGGCTGCCGTCACCAGTCTCTCACATTTTTTTTCTATTTTCTGAGCATCTTTATAACACCATCATATAGTTTTCTTTTATTATTTCAGCAAATAAGACTAAAAAAATACTTGTTGTATACTCTCATTTATTGCGCTCTGAGTTTTCCCAACTGTAATGATTTCTGCTACTGAAAAACTAGGAAATGTGAAAAGGGTCTATTTAGCCAGTAGCTGCATGATTCTTCTGACATATGGTGATGTTTATTCATCTATTGGATGCGTTGATATTTTATTGTTCTCTGTGCGCTGTCACTGGTTCAGTGGAGCAAGGCAATTTCCACAGTATTTCTCAAAATATATATATTTCTTGTCTTAATAGTATTATTTGTTTTATTTTGGCTAGAATAAAAAAAAAACATTTAAAGGTCAATATTATTAGCCCCCTATGGTTAGAATGGTCAGGCAAGCAACATTCAACAGGAAAAATAACAACACAGGAGAGAAAAAAAAAAACAGATGTATACGGGTATACTAGATGTATATGAGTTGTCGTCAATGCAGACAGATGGTCAAAAGGCAGGAAATGCAAGACAAAAACACGGAAGGCAAGGAAAGGGAAATGCGTCGGAATATCACAAAAACGCAAGATTTAAACACAGAAGGCAAGGGAAATGCTTCGTAATATCACAGTAAATTAAACAAGACTCTGCAACTTAATCCTAATGTTGCTATACATACATTCACCTCAAACGCCCCCTGAAGTTTTCGGAATGCACAGGTTTGGTTAGATGTGATATAATTTCAACTGAAACATCAAGACAGGTTGGGGCATATCAAAAGCTCCTCCTCCTTTTGTAAAACTAGCCAATAGCATTCAATTTACTGTAAATCACAGCTCTGCTAGTCAGAGTCATTGAGCTAAAGCATATCTGACTATAATAGCAAGGCTGAGTCTGTCTAGCCATTTCTCCACTTGAAATTGAGCATTCAGTATAATTCAAATGGCTCCAATACATTTTATGTCCCCTGCCAACTCGCATATACGATTCACAGCATGCTGTCTCGTCTCTGGGCGAGTCACCTGACACTAACATGAAACCAGACTTCATTAACCCCAATGGAAATCATATTTACACTGTAATGTCTATCCCCTATATAGAAATATAGAAAACTGTAACTGTGTAACAGACTTCATTTTGAATGTCCTAGTTGCCTGCATGCTGAGTGTGCAATGTATTTCCCCCCTCAGAGCATGCTGTAGAGAGACTAGTATTCATTAGTTCCTCCTCTCACTGTTACAACTAATAAACATGGAGGAGTTTGGATCATCACTGTGTCTGCTACTGCCTTATTTTTACTTTTAATTTTCTTATATTTGCTAGTGTTCAGGCAAACCCACAGTGTAAACGCTCAGTTACTTTTGTATACAGTAAATGACCAATTTCAACTACAGCAGAAGTAGTGGGCATACCCTTAAGATATTTCTTAAAAACCTTGTTTTAAAAGATAATGTTTTTAGCAGAAATATATATTGCTGTGGTTACTAACTCACAAGAGTGGTCTATTAAAATCAGCTGGTATTTTGTGTCAATGTAGAACAACTCCAATATAACTTCACTTCAAACAAAAATTGCACATTGTTACTTTTGGCCCCATAGGCAGAGACGAAAGTAACATACGGGTTGGTCAAAAGTAATAACAATATTTGCTAGATTTAGTGGCTTAATCTTGTTTATTTAAATAAAATGTTGACCTATGACCTAGACTATGACCTTGTTAATGTTGACTGCAGACATATTTTGTCCTTTATTTTTGCACAAAAAAATAAACTACATTTAAATTAAAAATTTTACTTCCGTCAAATGTTTCAAAAGCAATCCACCATTGCAAAATGTAATAAAAAATCTATAATTTTTGAATATGTTTAAATTATTATTATTGGCAATATGCATTATTATTATACAACATCTGAGTCAAAACACTGAAAACTAATGTGGAAGTGAAAAATAACATGGCCATTAGCAGTGAGACATAAATAACTATTACTTTTGTCCCCACAGAAAAACCTGATTTACTTTTAAACTGAAAAACTCAGACATTTCAAACTCAAGGATGTGTTATTGAACTAAAAAAACCTGTAGATTGATCATTAGTGTGAAACATGAAATAACAAAAACAACTTACAATAAGGACAAAGGAACCACTACAATAATTTACTTTCTGCACTTAAAAACTGAAATTTGGAGCTAACTAATATTTGGCAGCTCCATCAAGGGTCGTATGCTAACACTCAAAAAAATTTAATATTCACTTTCAGGTGGACTTTAAGTTTTCAAGGGACAGTTTACCCAAAATCACACCAGTCAGTTTACCCAAAATCACACCAGTCAGCACTCCTATTTTTGCCGGAATTCTTCCATATTTTACCATTCTATCCTGCTATCATTCCGTTCAATTATTCTCCCATGCTTTTCTTATATTTTGAATCTTTCTCTAAAAAGCGAAAGTAACATCAAACACAGAGCTGGTCTCAAAATGTGATATACGGTTGAACTCAGAATTATTAGCCTCCCTTTGAATTTCTTTTTTTTTTATTATTATTTTTTTTTATATTTCCCGAATGATGTTCAACAATGTTTTATTTGTTTTATTTTGGCTAAAATAAAAGCAGTTTTTAATAATAAAAAAAAAAGCTTTTAAGGGCAAAATTATTAGCCCCCTTAAGCTATATTTTTTCAGAGAGTCAACAGAATAAACTATCATTACATTACAATAACTTGCCTAATTACCATATCCTGCCCTGTTTACCTAATTAACCTAGTTAAGCCTTTAAATGTCACTTTAAGCTGTATAGAAGTGTCTTAAAAAATATCTAGTCAAATATTATTCACTGTCATCTTGGCAAAGATAAAATAAATCAGTTATTATAGATACATTATTAAAACTATTATGTTTAGAAATGTCCTGCGTTAAACAGAAATTGAGGAAAAATTAAACAAAGGGGTTAATGATTTAACTGTAATTGCCAGAGCTGTACAAGAGAAAATTATTATTTTGGTATGAAAGCACATTGAAACGAATATAAAAATGTCTGTTCACTTTCTTTCCATTAAAGCTGTTTGTCGATCGTCTCCCTTGCATGCAATCTCTGAATCAGTGAATGCATTTATTAGCTCTGACTGATGTACTCACTACGTAGTGATACACACACTCTTCCCAGATGAGCTTCTGTACATGCTACTTAAAGAGGAGTGAAAATGGACACTTTGGGATTTGGGTGTATGTTTAAACAGACAAATACAGGTAATAATGTAGACATGTCCACACTGCTTGTTTTATTTTAAACACAGCAAATTTTCTCTTAAATAAACATAAACAGTTATTAAAGTAATCGAGTGCTTTCATTAGCCTATAGATGTGTGCATTGTTTAAGTGACATCTCTGTTATCAAACAATTAATATAAGAGATTCTTTCGCTGCTCTTAACTAAATAACTGTAGTAACTTTAATCAATATTTAAATACAGTGAATAAAAAGTGAACAAGATTTTATAACTTCTGTATAGACCATTGATTTTTATCGGCTATACCTTTTATTTTATTGTCAATATTTTCTAATGTTTGCTATGTATTTTATCATTTGAAGCTAATTGTTGTCCTGTATTTTTACTTCGCAGTGTTGATGGGTATGCCCAAAATGGGTGAAAATATACTCACAATTTATTCCCCCCGTCAAGCAGTTCCAAACATTTATGAGTTTCTTTATTCTGTTAAACGCAAAAGAAGATATTTTGGAGAATGCTGACAACCTGTAACCATTGATATTCATAGTAGGCAATTACTATGGATGTATAATGGTTACTGGTTCCAACTTTCTCCAAAATATCTTCTTTTGTGTTCAACAGAAAAAAGAAAGTCAAACAAGTAAACAAGTCTGGATCAAGTAAGCTTTTAGTTTTAGGTGAACTATCCTTTTCAAACTAAAGCTGTTTAGGCGATGATGCTTCTTATTATTTTCCGGGCTACGGTTGTTTTTGTAGACCTTGTCCACTGTTCGTTATCCACACACAAACACTCCTCAGATTAAACGGCCAAATCTGTGGCTCTATGCATCTGCGCTGCTCTATAGGCGAGTGGAGTAGGAGGCACTAACAGAAGGAGAAGCAACATCAACCCTGCTCGCCTGACAGGTCTCTCTCTCCCACAGAGGAAGGATGAATTAGACGGAAGGTGCTACAATAGCCAGGCTGATTCGCACACGGCCCTCTGGGTTTCACTCCCACTGGCCTCTGCTTTGCTGCCTCTGAGCCCCATGCTGCTCTACTCCCACTGCAGCCACCGGGGTGAGGATCATTACCTCTGACAAGAGCTTCTCCATGAGTAATCACTAGTGTAGGAAACCCAACAAACACCCGTTGCAGCGCCGCCTCGGCTTAGTCCAGACTCCTCTGCATCATATACGTGGCATCTCTGGTTCCTGCCTGTGGTGGTGAAGGAAACATTCACCTGAAAATGAAAGTTCTGGTATTATTTAGTATTATGCTCATGTCATTTTAGATAGATTATTGTTCCGCGAGAGACACAATGGTTGCACAATCTTTTTTTTATTTTTTATAAATGTTCACAAGGCGGTTTTCTCTGTGATGGCTGTTCATGCTGCTCTACGTGAAAGTGTTGTGTACAAAATTGTGTGTTTTCAAATCAGACTAGTTGGTGGGTTGCCTGAATAAGTGAGTTCTTAAAAGCAATTGTTTACCTGAATGTGAAAATTGTGGTTTTCTTACGGTCTTTTTTTATGCTTTTTGTAATTCACCCTAGTGTGTGCGTGCATTTGTGTGCATGCTGATGTGTTATTTGTTCAACACCAAGTTTTTCATCCAAGTTTAGTTTAGTTACAGTTTTGTTTTTATATATTTTTTATTTTATTTTATTTTATTTATTTTAATTTATTTTATTTTATTTATTTGTTATTTTTTTATTTTGATTTGTTTATTTCATTTAATTTAATTAGTTTTTTATTTGTTTTTATTTTATTTTGCTTTGTTTAATTTTATTTTGTTATTTTGTTTTTATATTTAATTTAATTTAGAAGAATTAAATTTTTATTTGTTTATTTTATTTTGTTTTGTTTTTACATCTTGTTTAGATTTAATTACTTTTATTTTATTTGTTTTTGTTTTGTTTTTTTACATTTTGTTAAATATAATTTAATGAATTTTATTTGATTTTTATTTGTAATTTTAACATAATTTATTTTAACATAATTTATTTGTAATTTTATTTGTAAGTTTTTGTTTTATTTTTTTTTATATTTTGTTTAAATTAATTTAATGTTGTTTTTTATATTTTGTTTAATTTAATTTCTTTAATTTATTTTTGTTTTCATTTTATTTTGTTTTGTTTTTTATATGTTTTGTTTAATTAATATTTTATTTTATTTATTAATAATTTTTTGTTTTGTTTTGTTTTTGATCTAAATGTTGTAGTTTTTCCAATACACATAATTTTGCATTGCTGTTTATGTAATATGATTATTTTTGTTTTGTCATTCAGCAAAATATTTTGTTTTGTAGTTCAACCAAACAGTGTTGTTGTTTTTCCAGCTAAATGTGTTACATTTTTTGGTTCACACCCTTGTGATTTTTATTTTTTTGGCAATCTGAATTCCCAAAGGTAGAACATTGCCCATTTATTTATTTACTTTACAATACATACCCATCAAACACCATATAATAACAACATTGCAGTGAGGTAACATAGATACTGCTGTGACTCATTCAAGCTTTAGCAAATGTGTTTACTAGGAAACATTTAAATGGAACAATCTGAAATTTACCATTGTTTCCATCTATGAAGCTGTCAAAAGTAATTCCCCATTCCAGGTTCTTATTGATATAACGTGTTTCATCAAGGCACATGAGAACAATTTACAGCAGCGGCATGTCATTTGTATCTAAACTCTGAGCTTTTTCAGAGAGTGTCATAATGCTGGCCCACCTTTCATTTGACCTAATGATATAATACACATCTGTGAGGAGTGTCGAGGCTCGCACCATCTATTCTGCTATGAAAATTGGACATGACCCCTCATTAATGCATTAGTGATAATGCTCGCCGTCAGCCTCTCCGCCTGGCTTTCTTTTCCGCTCTGCTTAGAAGCAGCTCAGTGATGATATTGGAATATCAAAACCTTTGCTCTAACATAAAATTGCGCTATTACCCATAGGAAAACAAGCAAGAACCAAGTCGGAAAAAAAGCACTAGCGGTTAAAGTGATTTTCTCCCAGATTCAATAAGTTGTAAATCAGTGAGCACCCTTCCTGCGATTACAGCATTATTTACTCGGAGAGGCCAAGTCTCCTTTGCTGTCCTGTGCCTCTTAAACAATGAAACAGGAGAACTGCCTGGACTTTATGAACATAAAACAAGTTAGCCGACACAGTCGTTTCGCATTCCCACTATTGCAGCTGTCAGGGAAAGCAAATCAAAACTGTGAATGGCTTTTTGTTGTTTTGTGTGTGCGTGTGTGTTTATGTGTGTATGTGGTTTTTTCCCCCTCTCTCTCTTTCTCTCAGTGTGACTTCAAGCATAGGGATCATTTGTTCTTTTTCTCTGTCATCGCTGCCAACTGCTCTTTTCTAAATAATGCACTTTCCACAATAATGGCCACAGTAATACCCAGCCACAGAAATATTATCCTCTGTAATTTTTCCCTCGTTTTTCAATGAAACAGCATTTTTCTTCCTCGCAATCTCACAGACAACGCGCTTAGCTTAATGAGTGCGGCTGATAAAAATATCGACTCTCACAAAATCGCCAATGCAACATGTTAAAAAATCATTCTAATTACTATGTGACCTGACATGAAATATTTCTAGACCAGATGAGATCAAAACAGCTCCCTGCTGGGCTTCTCGCTCGGCTTAAGCTGTTCTGCTGCTTTCATCCATTTTCAACTTTTTTTTTTCTTTGTGTTCTTCTTCTCTTTTCTCTCCATTTTTATTTATTTATTTACAAAATGCTCATGTGGCCATGTGAAATCATGCCAGTACTCTTAGGGGTATAAATCCTTGCTTGTTAAAAAAAGAAAGGGGGTTCACCAAAAACCTTATTTTTTATCTTTATTTATTTATTTATTTATTTATTTATTCATGTATGTCTTTTTTACTCATATTCCTTGCATGTGTGTTTTTGTGTGTATTGTATAGCTATCGACCACTTTCTGGCATACTGGTCTGTTCTGATTTCTAGTTACAGTATGTGCTTGAGGATTACGTTTTTTTTGTAAACTACCAATACAATTTATTTAAATATAGCCAAAAATATAGCAAAATATTTTAATGTGTTTTAGACATGTTTATATGCATTTGTGGACAGCATAATTTCAATACAACTTCAGAAGAATTTAGAGATCATTATTTCATTGAATAAGCCAGGTTACCAACAAAACATATGAATTCTTTTGTTATTGTGAATAATAGTCATTGTTTAATGAACAACTATAATGACAATATGTTTTATTTGGAATTTCGACCGTGTATAGAGAACTGAGGATTGGCCTCTCTTTTATTATCCTGAATAGTAACTCCACATGATTCCATGTAATCTGGATTACATAATCAGATTACATAAAATAAGCATTTGTAATTTGATTAAATTGCTTTAAAATGTTCAGAATCCGATTTATGCATTACCTGATTACATAATATGTACACTAAAGCAGCACTTTATTTATAATCTTTTAAATGTCCCTGTTCTCCCTTGCACTGTAAAACTCAATAGGTTAAGTTAACTCAAACTGTTTGAGGAAACCGATTGCGGCAAACCATATAAGTTTTGAAACAAAATGGTTTGAGTACTGTAAACTTATACAGTATATTGTGTCACATGCACATATGTGTTGATATCATCAAACTTTTAGTGTTAGTAACATTTTAAGTTACTACTCAAATGGTTTGGTATTCCTACTAGTATTAGAGTTAGGTTAACACAAAAAAATATAATTATTTAATTCATAACCCATTTGATTAGAGTTCTACTTAATATAATCAGTTTATGAGTTACTGTTTCATTACTATTTATTAATGAAACTCTTTTTCATTGAGTTAAAAAAAACTTTTTTTAATTATATGTTTACTAACTTTTTTCATTTAGATATTTTCACTGTTAGGTTTTACAGTGTAGGATTTTTGTGAACACCTGGTTCACATGTTCAATTGTTTGCAAACGCCATTATCTTATCAGCCAACCACATGCCAGTGACTTAGATATGGCCCAGATTATCTTCCAAAATTTAAACTGAGCATTAGAATAAAGAGAAGAAACTTTTAAAAAAGGCAATATAACCAAACAAAATCCTTCCCTGTGGTTTCTTTGAGGGGAAAATAACAGTGTACAGGTTTGGATCAACATGAGGGTGAGTAAATGATGACAGAAAATGTCATTTTTGGCTGCAGAATTCCTTTAAGCCAACAATGGCATGCCGTAGGACAGAATTAGCACAGGTCCACAACACAGACACCTTTGGAGATGGGACGCAAAACCTTAAACCACCTGCTCTGTAAATACAGATTTACAAGTCTAAATACCCACCAAGGTCTTTCTTCATAGTTGCATCATTAAATCCATGAACCTCCTTTAAAATATTTGAGGCATTTCTGTCAAATGCCAAATTAAAGAATTATTACTGAGACAGATACTTTCCAGTAGGCAGTGGGAAGCTGTAGCCTTGTGCCAGAAACAGAATTCAGTGCTTTAGATGCTGCTTGTTTGAATCCCCCACGCTCTGGAGGAAGGCCAAGCAGAAGGATCTGCCTGGCATGAGCGAGATGCTATTAATCGCCTGTTCAATATGAACTCACGATCTCATGCTGAGATGTTTGAATAAGGGAGACCTTGTCATGGATTAGCATACTAACTGACATATGGGCCATATCCTCGATGTAAACATCAGCGGTATACTGCTACAGTCTACCATGAGCCGATGCTTTTTGTTTGTCGGCTGCTTTTGTCTGCTATTACGATGCAGTTTTGTTGTTCTGATCAGAAGTGGATGGAACATGGGGCCTGAAGTGTTTTGAGCTTGTCCACTGTGTAGCTCTTCCAGAGAGGTAAATGCTCATGTGGTCAAATGTGTTTGAGCAGCCACTAAAGACGACCTCCTGTCTGCCTCTGAATTCTTAAACAACATGGGTCATGTTTTTGAAGCACACCAGCAATATGGGATTTCAACTTTGCCATCTAACATCATACATTTTGGGTTGAAGTCAAAAAATGTAAAAAATAAAGAAAGAAAGATGTTCTCTTGCTGAACTTTGTTCTAACACAAACCCAATTATCAAAAGCATCTGCTCTGAATAATATTTTCTGTTGTTTCCTTTTGTGTTCACATTAACTTCAGCTTAATTTATTTTACAATATCAGATTAATAGATCAGATAAAGTCCAGCTTTCATACAGAGATGGATGCGGCTGTTATTTAGGATGAAAACCCTTAAAACCTACGCAACATTATTGTTCAACTACACATCATCTATCTAAAAATCCAGCATTAACTTGAGCCAGACTTATCTCATGAGGAAACTTAACTATTTTGCATTTTGGCAGTTCAGTGGCGTATTCGTATGAATTATTATGAGTCCAGTCATCTTATTATTTGCCTACTGCAGTATGCAGGAATGGGCAATATTTATGGTACATGTATTTTAAATACACATTTCAAATACAAAATAGTAATTTGTAATTTGTATTTATTAAGATTTATGAGAATGGGTTCATATTTGGTCTCAAAATACTTTAGTGTCTTGTATTTTTATGTTTTAAAATACTGTAAAATACTTTGTAGGAAGTCTACACAATGACATCATCAAAATGTGGCCTCTGATTGATGTATTCTAAGATATTTGCCCAGGCTTGAGATCAGAACAGAAAATTGATTAAGAAGATGGTCAATGATTGGAGTATGGATGGAAGTTATGCAGCACATAAAGAAAATTACTGACAAATGGCATGGGCATATTTGGGAGCAAGTCAACAATCGTTGAAAGTGGTGTAGTGCACAATGCTACGACCAGTAGTATATAATGACAGTATAGTGTACATTTCAGCATCAGCATCTTTGCTTAGGAAATGAGATGGAATAAAATATCAGTCCTTAAGAAAAGGATGAGGTGCCTTCGTCATTTTAGTCTCAGTGCTGCAGTTCCTCTGTATGGTTAATGAAGAAAGATAAGCTAAAGATGCACAATACAGGATATTAGACACAAATACAGTATTTAATAATAGTCCAGTCTATACTGACTGGTCAAAACCCCCAGACCTCCATTAAACGGCAGCGACAGAATGTATGTGAAGAGTTTATTTACAAAACAGATAACTTCATTTTTAGAGATTTCATGTTTTATGTTCAGCATTGAAGATACGATTGGGAAAAAAAAACATGATTTATGGAAATGACTAATACTAGAGATTTTAGTAGTTTTCAGAAGTCATATTTTTACATTAAGTATCAAAGATTTTTGAATTGCAAAAAACTAAAATTCAAACTAAAATAACCTCTTCATATATTACTCTTTTGAAATATAAGACTTAAGAGATGGGCTCAATTTTACTGACCACCCAATGGATGGAAACACAATCATGAGATATAGTACTATATTCCAACTCAATATCTGCATTGCATAATTTTTACAGTGATTGAAGCGATCAAGACAGGAATTTTTGTATGAAATTTGTGCAACATTTATATCAAAATGAAAGGAAAACAAATGTTTTAAATACCTCCTCATGTACAGGAGTAGAGTTGAATAAGGAGGCAGAGAATCTGACTTCAACTTGCTCAGAGAAACGGTGTAGCTGTCAAACACTGTTTACTTCGCTAGGTCAGTTTAATGGTGAAGAGTTTGATTGAATAGGCCTAATGAATGAAGATGTGTGATGAAATGCCATGCTCCCCTGCAAAAGTATTTGATAGTATTTTCAGTAAATACAGTATTTTATTTTGATACCTGTGGTAGCTGCTGTATTTTGTAGTTTATTTTGATACACGAAAAATTGAGGTGTTTGATATTTTATTTTAAAATACATTTCAATGTATTTTTTTGCCCATCCCTGGCAGCATGAATAGCTAAACATGCTGTGGTGTAGAAGCAGGCATTGACATTCCACACTCTGTCATTTTGGGAGATTGGCTTCAATATAAGCTTTTATTTAGACTAGCAAGAACGTTTTGCTTTTTCAAACATGTAGAATAATTTTATGGTACAACGACCTCTTATATGTATAGGACAATACATTTTAATTTCTTGGTTCATAAACCCTTTAATCCAAAGAAAAGAGCCCATGATCTTTTATCATCTCATCATACAGTACTTGAAATATGCTTTGGAATCAGTTTGTAAATATTGTCACGTGAATCCACCAGAATGATGAAACACAGCTAAACGGCCATCTGTATGCAGCCGTTCTGTGCCAAATTTGATAATTTCAGCAAGACAGGCTAGATTAGTGGGACTTAGCCATGTGGGTGGACTTCAGAAGGCATCGATGAAACAATGGTTTTAAGTTGAGTTTCTACATGCCCTTCAGTGCTCTCAGATCAGTGTCGTCACATTTGGGCACGTGCGCCCTCGCTCCTTCATCCACCAAATAAAAAGCTTGTCCCAGAGGTTGTCAGAGCATGAGAACTTATAGCCACCCACGTTCAGCTCCGTCCACAACCTGCTCTCTCATTCCTGCTGTTTCACATGCTTTATCACTTTTTCATCCTCCTCCCCTGCTTTCGCCCGCACACACTAAATCAGGCCATATGAGATTGTTGTCATTCTGGAATTACCCGACAACAGTCCAGCGCTTTATCGTCCTGTGATATGAGACATGCAAAGATGAGAAAGGTTATGCGATTAAAACACATTTTTCTGTGTCTACCAAGTACAAAACAAAACAAATTATAATATGAATAATATATGATGTGTGTATGTATGTTTAGGTGTGCCCTTCAGTGTACTGTATATAATTTTAATTACCAAATCTATCTATCTATCTATCTATCTATCTATCTATCTATCTATCTATCTATCTATCTATCTATCTATCTATCTATCTATCTATCTATCTATCTATCTATCTATCTATCTATCTATCTATCTATCTATCTATCTATCTATCTATCTATCTATCTATCTATCTATCTATCCATCCATCTATCCATCCATCCATCCATTATTTGATCTACTGTTCGTTTAATTGTTCTATCCATCCATTAATTTATCTATCAATCCATCCATCCATCCATCCATCCATCCATCCATCCATCCATCCATCCATCCATCTTTTGTTCTATTGTTTGTTCTATCCATCCATTTATCTATTTATCCATTCATCCCTTTATCCATCCATCCATTCATCCATCATTTGTTATGTCGTTCTATCCATCCATTCATCTATGTATCCGTCCATCCATCCATCCATCCATCCATCCATCCATCCATCCATCCATCCATCCATCCATCCATCCACCCAACCATCTTTTGTTCTATCATTTGGTCTATCCATCCATTCATCTATGTATCCGTCCATCCATCCATCCGTCCATCCATTCATCCATCAATCATTTGATCTACCATTCTTTTTATTGTTCTGTCCATCCAATAAATTATTTATCTATCCATCCATCCATCCATCCATCCATCCATCTATCTATCTTTTGTTCTATCGTTTGTTCTATCCATCCAGTCATCTATTTATCCATCCACCCATTTATCCATCCATCCATTCATCCATCGTTTGTTTCATCTATCGTTCTATACATCCATCCATCTATCATTTGTTCTATTGTTCTATCCATCCATCCATCCATCCATCCATCCATCCATCCATCCATCCATCCATCCATTGTGTGTTTCATCTATCATTCTATCCATTCATCCATCTATCCCTCCATTTATCGTTTGATCTATTGTTCATTCTATCATTCTATCCATCCATTAATTTATCCATCCATCCATCCATCCATCCATCCATCCATCCGTTTATCCATCCATCTATCCATCCATCCATCCATCCATCCATCCATCCATCCATCCATCCGTTTATCCATCCGTTTATTCATCCATCCATTCATCTTTCTTCCTGTCTACTGTATTCTACCCTACTAATACCTACCTATAAATAAAAATAATGAAAACGGATGGTTTAAAATGACAAACTAGTAGTTTTACTGATTGTAAAATCAACAATAGCTTTTCACAATTGTGTAATTTTTTTTTATAATAGTAATGTTGACAGATGATAATAATTACATTGTTGATGGGTAATTATACATAATTCCTAAACACCAAAACGGAATAGTACAGTGAGCATTTAAGGATAGTGATGCTTGTACCCCATTTAAAGCAATGCAAATGAAGAAGAAGCATGCAAAAACAAACCAAAAAAATATCTGGGATTCAAGTCGTGACTCTCTTCCAGGTTTGCAAGATGAATGATCTGTGTTATTGTTGCATTATTTGGACAGGGTGATGAAGGAGCCTGTGACCTGCAGAGGGGAAAGTAAAATATAAGTGACTGATTCCTGCTTCAACAGAGCGAGCAGCTTTTGCCGGTGAGCTCCTGCATCTCATCTGTTCTGTCTTGTGTCATAATCCCATTTTCAGCACAAAATCATTTAGCTCTTTGGCATCACGTATGTCATTAACCTGCTTGGGGTCCGTTCTAATTCACTCTCGTGCTCCTGAGCGGCGCTGTTATATATCAGCCAGACAGAGGCCGATCATCCAGCCGCCTGCTGTCTCTCTGATTATTGTTGACCAGCAAAACACTTGACCTGCAAACGGCAGCACTATGAGAGTAATCTACCTTGACATCTTTGTATCTAATGGCGTAGCAGGATCGATGGGCCTGTGGGCACAAGGAGGCTGAAAGCGGGTGTCCAGCACTGCTCACAACTCATTTAATTAGTCATAGTCAGGGACTCGTTCGGGGCTCCGGGGACTCAGAGTGGCCACTGCTGGCTGGAGAGGAGACTGAGGGAAATCTTTGTAGGCAGTTTGACACCTGGTGCTGGGGGGGAAATGGACGGGTCTCAATGTCCAGCGAATGTTGAAAATGGATTAGCAAAAAAATAAAATAATAATAATAATAATAATAAATAAATAAATAAATAATGCAGTTATGTGATTTATACAGTAAATTGGTTTATAAGCTGGTTCTACGGACATTTCTGCTGTCTTTTAGTTTTTTGTTAGTTTGTTTTACCGCAAATTTATTGTTTTGAAAACTTTGTGTTGTTGGATTTTTGGACAAACATGATTCTGATGATGATTCCAATGATGATGAAATACACAACATAAATACATAAACACACATACATAAATACACATCATAAGGGGAACATTTTAAACATTTACACAATACGATTAAGCGAGAAAATAAAATACTATCTGCTATAAGGTTTACAAAAATTATAGAATATTTTTGACAATAGTAGTAGTAATATGAATAATAATAATGATAATAATAATAATAATAATAATAAAATAATAATAATAATAAATGAATAATGAAAATAATAATGTAATGTGATTGTGAAGTGACAATGACAAAGGGGTGCGGAATATTAACAAAATGATGATGGTGATGACGATGATGATAATAACAATGGTAATAATAAAATAATAATAATGATAATAAAAAATAATAATACTTATAATAATAATATTAATAATAATAGCATTTAAGGGGTGACACGGTTAGCGTTTAAGTAACAAGTTTTGATTATAGGCGGATTATTTTGATTTTTAATCTGATTATTAACGTAAAATTCCCTCAAAACTAATTCTCAAATTACACTCAGTGACTTGAGAAAACACCTATTTTACTTGATCTCATATTTCATGCAAGAAAAAAATCTAAATATTTTTGAACATATTTTACGTGACTAAACAATTAAAACTTTTAGATGAACTACTCTCGGAAACAGTTTCACTGAAATGAAGTGACTGATGAATTTCAGAAAAGGTGCTCAAATAAGCCGAGGAGTGTTTCATCAAGCAGGAGACAGTAGGGCCACAGTTTGCAGGAAAAAAAAAGTTCAATGTATTGACGCGAAGCACAGTAGAGGCTTCCCAGGAAAAGTGGTGCGTCAGCTGCAGGTTTGATGTCCAGGCTCTTGCCCAAGGGGAGGCAGGTTGGCACCCAGAGATATTGACATGGGGACAGATCATTAGCCCTCTCTCTCTCTCTCTCTCTCTTTCTCTCTCTCTCTCTCTCTCTCTCTCCCTCCACCGGCCTCAGTCCCACGTCTCTGTTAAAGGTGCCAGCAGCTGTGCCTGTTCGGCTCAAGGCAAGACACTGCAGGTGAATAGGGTAAAAAAAAAAAAATCTAGTTATCACCATACTTCCTCCTGTTGTGATTAGGAATGGCTAATTTTTTTTTTTTTTTTGTATTACAATTTATCTAAAATGCAGTGCTTTGTTTATATGAATTATTTAATGAAACATGGTCAATTCAACCTCAAACATCTTAAAACTGAATAAAGGCAAGTTCAGAAATTGTTTCATTCATTTATTGATTAATTCATTTATATATTTATAATTCTTTTTTAGTTTATTTTTACAAATAAGATATTTGTTATCTACAGCTACATAAAAATACTGCAAACAGACAGAAAAAAGGTGCATTTTCAAAGGCATATCATAATAGAGTGGTCACTTTTAATTGATGAATGATTCCACATTACTCCATAACCACTAAATAAATATACCCACTAAGCATTCAGAAGCATCCTGGTCTAAAGTCAATCCAATATTAAAGTTAGTAACCTCTTCCTTTCTATCATTATCTGACGTCAGTTTAGACATTTAAAGAGCCCCTATCATGGGTTTTTGAAAATTACCCTCCAAGTGAATGAATACATCCAGCTGAGGTTTAAATCTGAACGTGGAGATAATATGCTGGTGTTTAATGCATTCCTGCATTGGACTCTCACATACACTCTCCGCTACTTAATAACCATGGAGGGTGTTCCTTTCTGTCTCGTGTTGAAACCAGTCGACCAATCATAACAGACTGGAACATTGGACCAATCATAGCAGATTTACCTCACACTAGGGGTTTAGGAACAAATGAATTGCTGAACAAGTCATATAAGAGTCTTTGGCATAATTAGGTAAAAATAAATACATAAGACCCCCAGTGATGGGTTGCAGCTGGAAGGGCATCCGCTGTGTAAAATATATGCTGGATATGTTGGCGGTTCATTTCTCTGTGGCGTACCCTGTTTAATAAAGGGACTAAGTTGAAAAGAATGAATGAATGAATGAATGAATAAATACATAAGACATGTTTTTTGACCTTGCATGCATATCAGCCTGTTGTTGGAGACCCCCAAAACTAAAATATGACCTTTTATAATGCACGATAAGGGCTTTTTAAAGCTTTAACCATATACTGGTAATTTCTGAAACTTGCTTGATTTGTTGTTTCCA
Source organism: Danio rerio (assembly GCF_052040795.2). Taxonomy (NCBI): domain Eukaryota; kingdom Metazoa; phylum Chordata; class Actinopteri; order Cypriniformes; family Danionidae; genus Danio; species Danio rerio. Next base: position 35,064,397 of record NC_141032.1, read on the forward strand.
GAGTGCCATAATATTGTTTAAAGGCTCAGGCCTTTTCTGGAAGCAGAAGCTCATTTGCATTTAAAGTGACATGCACAAAAACAGAATGTTCTTCAGCGATCTGTGGGGTATTTTCAAGCTAAAACTTCATAGATACAATCTGGGGACTCCAGGGATTTATTATGTTATGAAACATGTTATGAAACGGAGCATAACATTTCCCCTTTTAAAATAATGTATTATAACAGTCATTTACAGAAACAAATAGATACATGGCATCACGGTGGAGCAGTGGGTAGCACAATCGCCTCACTGCAAGAGGGTCACTGGTTCGACCCTCAGCTGGGTCAAATGGCATTTCTGTGTGGAATTTGCACGATCTCTCTGTGTTCGCGTGTGGTTTCTTCTGGGTCCTCTGGTTTCCCCCACAAGACTTGTGCTAGGTGAATTAGGTCCAAAGACTTTCGCTAGGTGAATTAGGTGTTGGCTAAATTGTCTGTAGTGTATGTATGTGAATGAGTGTGTATGGATGTTTCCCAGTGATGGGTTGCACCTGAAAGGGCATCCTCTGTGTAAAACATATGCTGGATAAGTTGGCAGTTCATTCTGCTGTGGTGACTCCTGATTAATAAGGGGACTAAGAATGAATGAATGAATGAATCAAATTGATACATTGCGACAAAAGAAACTCTTCTTTATATTAAACTAAAGATATCTATTGTGAAAAACATATTATGAAAAGCCCAAATTCCCAAAACTGACTGATGCAAAAACATCACTTTTTTTGCTTGCAGCGTCTCCTCATAACAGGTAGGAAGGCCATGATTCCTGATTGTTCCGCCCATTAATCTGCCATTGTGAGCTTGACAAGAAGTGCAATTATTTCCTAATATGACACTGCGTTTAATGGGATGGTGGAGTTCAGGATTTTTCCTGTGTTGCTGTTTCTCTGTAGGCACATGAAATATGATTACACGTTAGCGAAAATGAGATATTGCGTAGAAATACAGGAGTTTATTGATTTAGAGTAGGCTGTGTCGCCGCAAGATGGAAGAAATAGCTCGATTCAGCAGCGATTTCAGTGGTGTAATGATAATTGCAGCTTGAGGTGGAGATAAAGTTTCTCAGACAGGGCAAGTGAAACCGTCTTACCTGGATCTCTCCCAAGAACACAAATTATGTGCTGATGATAACTTGAAGAATGTGATTCGGAATTGTGTTAGATGGAGGATACTTTTGCAATACACAATTGCATGGCTTGCAATGAACTGTTTGTGAGAGGGCTGTTTCATCTGCTACAGATTTGAACAGTTTTTGTGTTTTTGTTTTTGTATGTGGTGTATGTAGATTCCTCTTATTATTTGAAGGAGAAATTATGGTTATCAGTGCTAGATTTTTCTTTATTAATGTGTATTTTCATTTTTAAGATTTCAGGTAATAAACGTTTACTAAATGTTTATTACCTGAAATCTTAAAAATGAAAATACACATTAATAGAGAAAAATCTAGCACTGATAACCATAATTTCTCATTTTTATGTATTTCATGAGCCAAATTAACTAAAAGCAAATATACACATACATAGACACTCAACCATAAATATACTGTATATGGTTGTATATTTGAGCAATATCACAAGGCTAGCAGTGTGATATGGCTGTATATCGGCACTGGTGGGAGGCGTGTGTTGTGCTTAAGTGTCCAACCAGTGACGATATTTAGCCATATTGCATTGCTACTCGTATGACATTGCTTTTATACACCAGTTTGACGGCATAATCGAGTATATAAAAAAGAAAATCAAACACAGAGAGACTAAAAATCCTTTTGAATAAGGAAATACTTTTTTTCCACCATTAATTAACATCTGCAGCTGTCTTCAAAACAGCAGAAACCATTGCTACTTCAGAAACGTCTCTTTAGAGCTAGTATTTGAATGATTCTCTAGCGTAATGTCTAAAGTGATGACAAAACAGGTGATTTTGCTCACATTTAAAGATTATAGGGCTGAAACGGCATGAAATGTCATCAGTCTAGACACATTTCCAGTATTTCTGTGGTGCAATCAGAATATCACATTAATTAACTCCAAAAAAGCCAAAGCAAAGTAAACATTACCAGAAAAACTACTAAACTATGGTATAAATACAGCACTACAACATGCAAAAGATAGAGATTGGCTTAGAAAGTCACTTACCTGTTTAATAATGATTTGATCAGCTGTAGTTTAAAATTAAGCGAATTTTTTTCTCCTCTAAGGGCTGATTATGCGACCTCTTTAACCATCTTGTGGCGAAACGTCAGCCGTCCTTGCTCTGCTCAGTATGACAGGCTGATGGATGTCGATGCCCAAAATTATAAATAATTAAAATAGCTTCTGTCCTTATAAACAAACTGCATAGTTGCAATCTAAAAAATACATTATCACCTAAAAAAAAAAAAACATGTTTTCCAACAGCTGCAATATTTGTTTATTTATTGATCTGACTTTATGTGGGTCGCGGAGTAATACAGTGGGGAGGCTGTACGAGTGCTGTTATTGTAGAACATAACACGGCTATCAGGACCCAGACAGAACTGTTGTTGTGTGTGTGTGTGTGTGTGTGTGTGTGTGTGTGTGTGTGTGTGTGTGTGTGTGTGTGTATTATATTTCATATTTCATAGATTTATGAGTAATACGTACACATTTACAAATACATTATAGATTTTATTTATATTTAAACATAACTAAAAAACAAAATACAAATATAATTAAAATGCAGTGTGGTACATCTATACATTTGATCATCCTGTGCCCTGTCCTTCAGCTCAACCTTTGCAATGTGCTCTTCATTCTGTGACTTTTCTCCATTGGCTCATTAGAGTGAGCCATAGTCCTCCAGCAGCGGGAATGGGACATCTGTCACTTTACATTTAAACAGAAGATCCTCACCGCACACTCACCTAACAGACAAACAATCCATCCTTATTTACCCAACACAATTGCAATTGGATTGGATTTTGGCTATGGAGGTGAGCGCTTTTCAATTTGAATCAAAAGCTTAAATAGTGCTTTTATTCTCTTCCATTGCAGCTTCGAGTAGAGCTCTGGCCGACTAAACACAGGTGACCTTGCGCTCCTATTGAAATAACGAGTGATATGAGGAATTTAGCTTAATTAATTGTCCTCTGTGAGGTCATGAGGAATCTGAAGGAGCTCATCTAAGCAGAAGAGTGCTGGATTTGATCTCTTGCTATATCCTTACAAGCTGTAAACAGACTTTTACAAAAGCTGCTGCGTTTTCTGAATATAAATGCGATAACTCCAGTGACCCGAGTGCTTGCGATCTTGTGCCGTAGGCACGATGCATAACTGGCCACATTATTGTTCATGAACACAAATCCAACTCGCTGCTTTAACATGTCAAACCATCAGGGACTTCAGTTTAGACACACGCACAAAACCACACACTGGCGCTTCAGTATTGGTGTGTTTCCTTTTTAGGGTAAGATGTTTTTGAGTTATTGTCTATAACTAAATGTGTCAGGAATATCAAAAACAAAAGCAACATAGCCGTGCTTAATTCAGGTGCCCCCTGGATGTACAGCATCCTTAGCATTTGCCCCTACTGCCTATGCTACGTGCCGACAGAGCGCATAGGAGATAAATGACGTCAGTACATAATAACCGGTTATGATTATAACTGAACCGATACCGAATTGTCCACGTATGCATTGCGGTGCACCAAAGAAACAATTAATTTTGACACCCCTAATATATATATATATATATATATATATATATATATATATATATATATATATATATATATATATATATATATATATACATATATATATATATATACATATATACATATTACATGTACTGTCTCTGCAAACAGGGACGTTTGATACATTTCTAAATACTTGTTTGTTAGGAGAGTTAATTTCTGGTTAATGTATTATGCAATTCTATTATTAATCTGCTCACAACCTCTGTTTTGTAAGTTACTTTACATGTCATATCCAACAAAACTGTAACTAATATTTGTTTATTAACAGTTATCTGTACATTAGTGCATGATTCACAGGTTTTCCGTTTGTTTTCCACTTTGGAAATGCATTATAGGACCTCGAATATTCTGAATCTATAATATAACTGAAAAAATATTGTGGATACCAAATTGGTCAGACTAACGTTGCTTTGTGATCAATCATCATGTGACACCTACAACGGGCATTCTGTCATAAAGAAACTGCGTACGTAACAAATGCAATTTTCTATCGAGTTGCCTACAGATGACAGTTTCTCCATATGTAAACAGTAAATAACTAGATTCATTATGTGCCTGCAAGAGGTGCAAAACTGTAGCTGCAGAAGTGGTTTACCAAAAACAACTGTAAACAAAGCATCCTTGCTCTCACAAATGCTAAAGTTGCTTAAAATTCCAAATGACAACGAAACGTTTAATGGGTAGCTCGTACCTTCAAAGAAGCGTTCATAGAAAAATATCCACAGCGCATTGTGATAAGAACATAATGAGTCATTTAATAGTTTACCTGCTATTCCAGTACTCAACTGACTTATCGATCGCCAAAATTTCACTTTTTAATCACATTGTAGTTTTTTGAATGCACATTATACAGGCAAGTGTACTGTTTCCATACCTACGTATGGAAGCTTTTCTCCATTTTACCTGCACACATACTACCAGCACAGTCCTCTACTGTATTTTTTTGTCATTTTGCCATGCTAAAAGCTGTATATGGAATAGATTATGTGCTTCTTTTGGTCATTATCACTCATGTGACACAACCCATCATGGACAACGAGAAAAAAAAAAAAAAACTACCCCTTCTGCGTTGATGTTTTTAAAGCATCGCAGACATGACTGCACTATGGCACACTACATGGGAAGAACCAGTTGGATGTTGTGTCCTGATGCACTTTTGTCATTTATGAATCCCCACAACTCTCTACTTCAAGCGAATTATACCAAAATCCGGAAACCGTTTTAAACTATTTAGGTTCCAAAAATCAATTCAAAAGCCAAAATAAATGCATAAATGTTAATTATTTCAAACTGCTGAAAATGTTAAACAGTAGAGTTGCAGCACAGAGCAGAGATCAAGGTCCCAAAATGCAATTTTTTGAGCATAAACAAAACACACCCATGAATGAAAACCATAAAAACTTTATTTTTGTCAGTCAATTTCAGGCCCTGGAGTAACTAAAGTTGGCTAAAACTGCTATCGTTACACCACATTTGCTAATATATGGACTCATGTTGAGTCATAGTGACTAGCTTGTGTTTCAAACTGTTTTATGGAGCTCAGTTGATTTGTCGAACTGGCTCATTAAGTTCATAATATTAGACTATCACAGCAATGGTTACCGTTGACCTTTATATGAATCCTCCTGGTTCCAGCTAAACCATGCTTCTTTAATGTTCTACCAAAGAAAATGTCACTTACATATCAAGGATGGCCTGAGGTGAGTAAATTAACGGCGAAAGTAAATTTTACATGGGCTACCCCTTTAAATAAATAAGAATGGCATAAGTGGCACGTCGCCTTGTGGATTGATCCAAATTGCCGACCTCATATGCGCAGGCCAGCCCAGGGGCTCTGTAGCGCCCTACACCTTCCTCTAATCCTGCCTGGCACTGCCTGATAAGTGCAGACTATTTCCTGTGGTCCAAAGTGAACGCTTGCATATTCTTCGCTTCTGTTTCGCTGTTGTTTTGTAAGGTAAAACCGGAGGGATGGATTGTCCTAATGCTGCGGTGAGCCAAATAAAACAAAAGCAAATAAATATCCAATGACAAGGAAAGTAAATATAATTTGTGTAAGAGTTTCGTAACACGTTGGCCTTCTGTGACTTTTTTTTTTTTAACTTCTAAGTAGCGAGTCGGTGAACAGATTTGTTAATCTTGTCAGGGCGGTATTTTAACAAATCAAGTTTGGCATAGTTGGAATTGGCTTTTTTAATCCCTCTCAAGGCTTGAGAATGCAGAACTGGCAGGCTGATTGATAATGATTGGCTGGATAGTGCTTAGACAATGTGTTAAAAAACCTGAGAAACTCTGCTGCTAATGCCAGTTTGACCATAGTTTCACAGGTTTAGTGCATTTTAAGTGTGCTGATTTGGAACTCCTAAAATTGTGTTTTTGTATGAAGTGCTATTCTGTATATAAATGTTCTTTTAGTTAATTTCATTCATAGTTAGGTCACATTTTAGCCAAGTCTACACTTTATCTCAATCATTGATTGATTGATTGATTGATTGATTGATTGATTGATTGATTGATTGATTGATTGATTGATTGATTGATTCAAAGTATATACACTATACCTGACAAAAGTTGTGTCGCCTATCCAAGTTTTAGGAACAACAAATAATAACCTGACTTTTTGATCATTTGGTATCAGAAATGGCTTAAATGAAAGGCAAAGGCCTCTAGATTACACTTATTTTACCAAAATAAAAGATCACGTGCTTTGATTTTTAATTATTTAAATAGGACAGTAAGGTCTGACTTTGCTTAGACAAAAGTCTCGTTGCTTAACAGAAATAAAACATAGAATATATAGAATATAAAGTCATGGAGCAGTGGAAAAATAATTAAGTGTGTATGACTCCCATGAGCTTGGAGGACTGCATCCATACATCTCTGCAGTGATTCAATTAACTTATAAATAAAGTCATTTCGAATGGAAAAGCAACCGTTCTTGATGGACTCCCAGAGTGCATCAATATTCTTTGGATTCATCTTTAATGTCTCCTCCATGCTCAATAATGTTTATGTCTGGTGACTGGGCAGGCCAGTCCTGGAGTACCTTGATCTTCTTTGCTTTCAGTAACTTTGATGTAGAGGCTGAAGTATGAGAAGAAGTACTATGCTGCTGAAGAATTTACCCTCTCCATTGGTTTGTAATGTAATGGGCAGTACAAATGTCTTGATACATCAGGCTGTTGATGTTGCCATTCACTCTTGCATGCCCCCATACTGAATGTAACCCCAAACCATGATTTTCCAATCTTGACTGATTTCTGTGAGAATCTTGGGTCTAAGCGGGTTCCAATAGATCTTCTGCTGTATTTGTGATGATTGGGATGCAGTTTAATAGACAATTCATCTGAAAAATCTACCTTCTGACACTTTTTCAAATCAAGTCAAGTAATTTTTTTACAACTGGATTTGACAACAAGGATTTTGCTATGTAGTGTAAATGTTATTTATTTATTTATTTAAAGAAATCAATGCCTATCTTTGAGACCATTACATTTATGTAGTCTTTTATACACATCAAAGCCTACAAGATTGCCCAGTAAGAAAAAATTTGTGGCTTTGCATAGCAGGTTTTTTTTTTTTTTTTTTTTTGTGCTCTTTGCTTAACTGTCATAAATTCATGCAGCTCGGCTTTCTCAAGGCCTTTTCTCACACCATTTTACTTTTTTGTTTATTTGTTTAGTTTTATTATTTTTAATTTGCGTTTTTCAAGGTGTCTTGGACTTGATTTGCTTTTATTCACATGGTAAGCAGCAATAGCGTGTTTACACATACCAATACAAAACACAAGCTTCTCTGTGCCTACTGATGTTTCAGGCCTGTGAGAAAAAGGGTTGCGTTTTCCTGGCTGTAAGCCCTTCTCGCTCTCCTCTGTGAATAAAAGGAAGAGCTGAACCGCTTGTGTCGATTTAACATTGTCTCATGTTTATACCACTGATTCTTCTCTCACTGCCTCTCCTTTGCTCTCAGCACATGATCTTTTCTCACACACACACACACACACACAAAAAATATTCAGCTATAGCATTGTATCTCTCTGTATCAATATATGTATCAATACATCACTTTGCCAACAGCACATGCAAGATTCTCTTTTATATGTTTTCTGATTGATGTGGAAAGCCTTTGGTGCAAACACAACACAATGTTTTGAATGTTTCACATGAAACTAACATTTACCAAACTAACAATACGTTTCATTTTAGCGATACGGTGTTTTACTTTGTGTTTTACTTACTTCTATCGTGATTGGTCGGATATTTTATGCCAGAATGATTCATTTCTAAATCAATGTTAGAGTCAGTAACAAAATTAATTTTGTTATATGCAGTTAAAGTCAGAATTATTATTATTTTAAGACTTTTATACCCCCCAACCCCCTACCCTCTCCATGTTAAAGGAGATATTTTTTTCAACCTATTTCTAAACATAGTTTTAATGACTCATTTCAAATAACTGATTTATTTTATCTTTGCCATGATGAAAGTAAATAAAATTTTTGTAGATATTTTTCAAGACACTAGTATTTAAAGTGACATTTAAAGGTTTAACTAGGTTAATTAGGCACGTTAAGGTAATTAGGCAAATCGTTATAGAACGACTTATGGAAGGTTTGAACAGTTTGTTCTGCAGACAATCAGGAAAAAAACTTGCTTAAGGGGGCTAATAATATTGACATTATTATAGTTAAAAAAATACATTGCTTTTATTCAAGCCAAAATAAAACAAACTACTTTCTCCAGAATAAAAAAAAAAAAAAAACGAAATACTGTGAAAAAGTGCTCTGTCTTGCTCACATCATTTGACTTCAACTGTATGTATAATATATCTTTTGCTGCTTACATATTGTTTTAGCATAGTTTACACAGAAAAATGTCAAGGCATGCCAAACACCCGATTCAAATGTTATCACTTGATTAAATATGTGACAGATATGGGCCTGTAGGGGCCTTCTCAGTAGGCTCAGAAGGCTGTATTAATCCATTCACATGGTTAATCAGCTATAGTAATTGAGAAAACTCCAGATCTGTTTTTACATCACTGTAACGGTTGGGTTTGGGGTAGGGGTAGAAGCTAATAAAATACAGTTAATGTGAAATTTAATAAATAAAAAAATAATTCTTGTGTTTAATCAGCTATACTAGTAGCGAAGACTCCAGATCTGTTTTTACATAACTGTGACGGGTTTAGGGTTGGGGTTGGGTTAAATGTTAATCAAACACAATTAATGGAAAATTGAATAAATATTATAAATAATTTTCGTTAACTTCCGTCTACAGCCATATGTGAAATCTGATTTAACATGTGGATGGATGATTACAGCCTTCTGAACCTACTAGTAGGCGATTGAGTGATAACATTCGAATTGGCTGTGCCAAAACTTCTCCCTTCCCTCAGATCCCAGAGAGATAGAAGTATTTTATCTTTACAATATCTTATTAGTTTATATGGGACTTTTGTGTGGCAAAACGTTATCGGTTGCAAAGGAACTGTTGATTAAAGCCCAAACATTGCATCAGATTCCTTTTTTATGTTTTCTGTCAGACATAAAAAGCCTTTGGCAAAAAAGCGCAACAGAGAATTTTTTGAATGTTTTATATTAAAAATTAAATATGCATGATGGTTAAGTGGAAGCGATTATTTACCAAAAATAATACATTTCATTTCAGTTATATTGGCTTTCTGTATTTGTGTGATGAGTCTCAGGGAAGACAGGCCTGATATTTTGTATCGTAACAAGATTCATTGCTAAATCGAGGCTGGAAAGAGTCAAAGTTCACGTCTCGAGTACCACAGGCTACGCCAGCGACTCTGTATCTACCAGCAAAGAGAGTCATGTTTCTTGCTCCAAGGTTGCCATGGAAACTATACTGGCAAAACAGCACCAAATGAGTAATGTCCCCATATGCTTTTTGTGCTATTGAAGGAAAAAAAAATATTTTAATTGCCCAGAATTAAGAAGAGAGGAGGGAGAAAGTGTGCTAGTTCTGCTCTCCATAAGCTCATTATTTATTTATTTCCATTTTATAATTTTTTTTCTTTCTCTCTCTCTCTCGATAAAGCCTCGCTTGATGAAAGACCATCTGTCATGTCTTAGCTGTCTTTTCCTTTTCAGTTTGCTTGACTTTTTGTTTTTTAATTCTGATTTCCTTCACTCATCGAGCGCCTGGACTGGTGATAATGAGACTGTCTTAATTAATAAGAACGCACCCACCTTACTTGTCGGCCCCCTCTATTAGGCAGGACGTGCATACACGGTGCCCCTGACCAAATTACAGTCATTTCATTTGCCCTCCTCCTCATCATCATCACTTATGTAAAAATACCCGCCCCGGGTGGAGGTGTTGGGACGGTGTGGGTGTCAGAATAGCTGCCGAGGGATAAAAACGAGAAAACAACACTGACAGGCAAATAAAAGCAGACAAAGGGCTTATGTGTATACGTTTGGTAAAGAAGGTGGTTCTATTTTAGAGGTTTATTTTGCTTGTGGGGGAGATTTATAATGCAGTTTAGCCACAAAAGTGCATTCTCTCATATTTTTTAGCTTTCACGCCCACCTGCATGCAAACACACACACAAAGCTCACCATTTTTTGGGGGAAGCCAGAGTATTTTCACACGGGGTGGATGGGTGGGACTGCGGCCGAAGCAAGTGATTCTGAGGCGGCTGATGAATGGTGCCACTGATGGGTCATTTGTCCCGGTGATAGAGTTAGCCACTGCCCTTTGGGAGGAAGAATAAAATAAAGAAAGCCAGAGAAGAGCGTGACGGATCGGCCAACGGTAACAGAATAAGTGGCTGCCTCACACATGGCTACCGGATCCGACCTTCCTCTAATTGGACATTCTCAGGGAGCAAGAGGGCAAGAGAGTATGTCTCGCTGAACACGGAGACAGGGCTGGACACGGTGACAGAGGAAAAAAAGCATTGGGTTTACACAGGGAGGGATGCACATCAAAGATTACACATAGAAGGGATTAGGCTTTTCTGAACTGTGCTTATGGATGTAAAAAAGCCTAATGCTAAAAGGAGGCATTTAATGCTGAAAGATGTTGAATTAGTGTGTTAATTTACAGGTGTTAAAGTGTTTGGTCTGTGGGTTGCCTTGCAGTTTGGACGGTGCTTGTAGGGTTGTGTTATTTTTGTCTTATATTAGAGGTGACATAAAGTTGTGTTTTTTTTTTTTTTTTTTTTAACTGTTGTCTTTCACATTTAGAACATGTATGTTTTTGAAAATATTGTTTCTCTCTGTTTTCTGGCCTTGTTTCAATTTAATTTGGGTTTTTTTAAGACTGTCAGGAAACCTTTATAATCATGACATGTCATATTATGAATGAGATTTTATGCTCTCGACAAATGTCTTCATTTGCTTCATTATTTGCAGTAATTTTTAAGACAAAGATGATGATTTTTCAGATTTTATTGTCTTAACTTTTCTAGGACAACATAACTTGCCATAAATCTGTCATAAACATGATTGTAATAAGGCCATTACAATTGTGTTATTATCTTTATAACATAAATGAATATATATTAAATATATATTCATTTATGTATATATATATATATATATATATATATACATATATATATATATATATATATATATATATATATATATATATATATATATATATATATATATTTAATTATTGAATTATTGAATTATTGAATTAGGATTAAAACGTCATTAAATATTAATGATGTCTTTATAAAATGATTTGACCAGGTATTTAGACATTTTCCATTTAAAAAAAGTGATCAGATACATGTACATGAGACAATTGTAATGGACTCATGACAACAGATTTATGACAAATTATAACGTCTTGGTAATGTCATTCTGTCAAGTTACATAACAAAACACCTCAAACAATATTATATTTGCATTCAAATTTAATTGACATAACATATAACTAAGATATGTTTTTTTTCTTTTACTAACCCTATTCATAACCTTTTTCTTTATAAATGTGTAAATATGTAAAAAATCCTGCTGCTTACTTACAGTATTTTTGTAGCACAGTTTGTGCCTAATGCAATGTCATAGATTTTAGCTATTAATATTTTTTAATTGAAACTAAAAAAGATCACAAATGTGAAGACATGTTAGCACTTCTCTGACGCCCAAAAACCCCCTACATCACAAATGATTAAGATTATTTATCATATGTACAATTGTCACAATCACCCGCAATCTGACCTTCATAGATTGTTGGAGAACATTCATATTTACAAGGACTACAATCCTATCTCAATATGAACTACAAGTCCTGTCATGCAACAAACACACACACACACCTGCTCCAAGTCTCTATTGTCTAGACTCACACAGCTGATGCTGTTCATAGACTGATTACACTACACTTATATATATATGGCTCACTTTGAGACTCTCATTGCTCAGTCTGGTCCTTCCGTCTGTGATCTCTGCTTTGTTTTCTCATTTTGATACCTTGTCACCTTTATTTATCGTTTGCCTGTTAAATGACAACAACTTTGGATTTGCCTGCATACACCTGTTTGCCCAGGTTGTGGCTGTTGCTTGCCTGACCTTTCTAATAAACTTGACTTTGGATCCATACGTCTGTTGTCAGCGTCTCCCTTGTGACAACAATATTCTACTAGTGTATATGGGACTTAACAGTAAACAGTTCTGTTGTGTGGCAAAAAATAAAATGTCAGTATAGCTTTCCTCTTGAGAAGAAACTATTGAATAAATCCCCAAAATTCCATCAAAATATTTTTTAAAAGCATCGGCCAGTGTTTGTCCTTGGTTCATTACTGTCAGTTACTGCATGACCATATTTTTATGCATGACCATATTTTTATATAAGCCAATCTGAGTTTGTTCCCCTGGTAACAAGCCAACCAAGATTCTACACCATTTGGCTCCGCCTTTTAGAGTTAACCACGCCCTAAACTTTCACTATTGGTTGAGCTTTAAGATGATTGACTTATGCACACCCCTCTCAATGTTTTAATGCTACGCAGGAAGTTCAGGGTTGCTGTATTTATCATAGTGGACAATAAACTTGGTTAAGAAAATTTTTATCCTACATCAACCTAAAGTTAAATTACATTGCACTTATTTCCTGGCTATTGCGTTGGTGCCATTATTACAGTGTTTTCACTGTTTGCCCTTTTTTCTGTGAATCATAAATGCATCTCAGCTAATAAATTAAGCTTTCATCATGCTAATGCATTGGAGGGTCAACCTGTAATGTGGTCAAAAGTGAACAAAACTGTTTTGAGTTTGTTTCTAATCACAGATCATCACCCCAACATACTAAACTAAATCACTGGTAAGCTGTCAAAGTTCTGTATGTTTTTAATTGAAGCTATGAAGTTAGTAGAGATATGCATTTAATCCATTTCAGTTGTACCCACAGTGTTTGTGTAGACACAGCAGCAGAATACAGATGTCTACCTGGTTTAAGAGTGATAAATATGTTAAAAGATAATGTCATTATATAGTTAAATTAAGTGAGCTTCAAAAACTGTATTTGGGAGTGAGTTTGTCGCTGAATCTAAGTTTTGAATACATATTTTATTTTATATTATTTAGTTTGGACGTTGCAGTGGCGCAGTAGGTAATGCTGTCGCCTCACAGCAAAAAGGTCACTAGTTCAAGCCTCGGCCGGGTCAGTTGGCATTTCTGTGAGGAGTTTGCTCCTTGTGTTTGTGTGGGTTTCCTCCGGGTGCTTTGGTTTCCTCCACAAATCCAAAGATATGCGTTAATGATGAATTGGTTAGGCTAAATTGTCTGTAGTGTATGTGTGTGAATAAAAGTGTAAAGGTGGTTCCCACTGATGGGTTACAGCTGGAAGGGCATCCTCTGCGTAAAACATATGCTGGATAAGTTGGCAGTTTATTGCAGTGTGGCGATCCCTGATTAATAAAGGGGCTAAGCCGAAAAGAAAATTAATGAATTATTTTATTTTATTAATATGTATATTTTTGATGATTTCAAAAATATAATATTCATTGATATATTTAATGTTGGTTTAGTAAATTTTATTATATTTTATGTTATTAAAAATAATAACAAAATGATCATTTCACTTCAACTTTGCATTCTCAAATATTCAGATCTGTCCTGAAGTTGTTGAGTGAACAGGAAAATTCAGGAGTCACTCCAGTTAGTGAATAATATTCATCAGTTCCAAGCATTGTGTGAATGTTACTATCATATGACATCCTCTGCATCTACTGTATTTCTTTTCTCTCTTTCTCTGCAAACATTTTCCAAGCCACTTTTCCTGTGACTTTCCCTCTCTCCACCCGGGCAGAAGTGGGAGGGGGGCGTTATCCAGGCTGGCAGCCCACAGCACCCTTTTTGAAGCTGCTCTGAAGAGCATGGTCTAGGTAATCTCTGCTCGGCTGAAAGCCGTTTACAGAGAGAAGGAGACAGAGGAAGAGGTTATACTGGGGAGAGAAGATGCAATGGAGAGTGACGGAGAGAGAGAGAGAATGAAAGAAAGAAAGAGAGGCAGGGGATATGAAAGAAGAGCGAGAACAGAGCCCAGGCTGAGGATGATAAGGCCGGGGGGATTTCGTTGCTGTTTTGGGGTCAGATTAGGAATGGGGTCTTGCTTTTGTCACTTGAGGAGAGAAGGAGACACACATACACACACATGCACACACATCAGAGAAGAAGATAGAACCTTGTTGCATTGTGGTCTCCTGAAATGAGGAGGAAAAGAAGTCCAATGGAAATTCAGGTTCCGGTTTTATTTGATGTTTACAGAGATTTCATGGCATATGGATTCACCGGTACACAATAAGTATTATAGTGTTTTATTTTGTTTTTTTTATGCTGTTATGGATCAGTATTTTCTTAGGCAAACTGTTGCTGGCACAGCAGAAAAGCTCCATTCATTTTCTCTTAGAAACGAGCAAGAACTTCTAAACATTAACGACAGACCAAATGTAAGCTCTGGGGTTGTTTATTGACTTTTAATTGCTTTGTTAAAATAATTAGTTTGCATTAATTCAAATATTTTTATGTATTATCTTAAAATTATTATTTTAAAATTTTAACAGACATTTAAAAGCGAAATTGTGCAAATTTATGATGCTGTATATGGTATTTAAATGTGTAAAAATTTGTATATTCACATTTTTAATATGATTTTGTAGGTGCGACCAACAATTTTAATTCATTATTATTATTATTATTTTAAGTTGGCGGTTCATTCCGCTGTGGCGACCCCAGAATAATAAAGGGACTAAGCCTACAAGAAAATGAATGAATGAATGTATTATTATTATCTATCTATTTTTTTATTTGTTTTTAAATCATTTCATTCGCAGTGCTTCGTGAGTTGGATATGCAGATTTTTTCTCCATGCTTTTTCTTTGAATATGCATAGACTTTGTTTAAGATAAGCTTGTAATGTTCTGATGCTCCTCATAATGACCAATTTGTTTTGGCTCATGTCTTGAAAGGCTTTCACAAAGACTTTTGGAGAATTGTTTTAGGAAACTAAAGCTGTTGAAAAACATGAACAGGCACTAATGCACTCTATTATTTACACCTTCTGAAACTATTAGTCATCAACTTTCCATAAACACTCCACCAAAGTAGGTAATTAAATTCATCTTGAAATCAGCTTACTCATTGGTCATTATTGTACATTTGATTTGATGTGCTTTGGACTGTAAGTGGTCATGTATAAGTGGGTGATTTGTCAACTTTGTGATTAGTCATATTAACCAGATTATTCCATTAATAGTGTTGAGTTTTTGTAAACATGAGTTCTGTTGAACGCATTATTAGTAATAGTGATATGAAAACATTGGCTTTTCTCAAGTGCAAGTTCTTTTTTCATAATTTTATTTTCCTCTTTTATGGGTTTATAGTAGACATGAAAAATCTGCCTTCAAACCTAGCCACTGATGTCATATGCTTTCAGTGTTTTTATTGTTGGTTGAGCCAACAAAAATATGTAATTTTATACAGCGCAAAATCTACTTTAAAACACTGATTGTAGCCTTAAGTTTCCTGATGGTAACATATTTGTCTACTTTTTCAACTACAAATAATTCCCAGCAACTAAGGCAAGGCCTGTATTAGTAATTAAGTTTCAGTATTGGTGTGTTATTGCTATTTCAAGTTATGTGCTTCAAAGTACACACACACAATTTATTATAGAACCGCTTGCATTCACATATGTATTAATACTTTTACTCTATTATTATTAATATTTTATATTGCATTTAGTTGGTTGGTTAGTAGCAGCACTGTCTCTACAGATAAAACACCCCTGAAAAAAGAACGGAGCAAGTATGAAAGAGTGGACAACAGTAGAGACAGAAAAGTGTTGTTGCTTTATAAAGGCAGTTCAGAGATATAGTGCTTTAATCGAACTGTCAAAACCCACATACTCACATATTCAAGACAAACACTGCCCTGTTAATATGAGATTGAGGGAATATTTAACACAAAAATAATACATCTTTTCTGTTCTAAACATGAATATGTATACATACAGTATGTGTGTGTACATCTGACTACTCCAAACACAGTGAAATGTCCAGCATCCTGAAACAATCAATACATCGGTTTTCCTGGATGTTACAACATTGTGTATGAGGTTGAGATTTTAATTCCCAATGAAATTGGATACCCTTTAAAACGAGCGAATGTGTTGGTTTGTGTGTGTGTGTGTGTGTTTAAGCACTAACTCAATATAAAAGGTTTTTAATGTGAGATACATATTTATATCTTTATTCAATCATTCATTCATTTTCTTTTCAGGTTAGTCCCTTTTTTCATCAGGGATCACCACAGCGGAATGAACCGCCAACTTATCCAGCAAATGTTTTACACAGCGGATGCCCTTTCAGCTGCACCCCAGTTCTGGGAAACACCCATACACACTCATTCACAGACATACAGCCAATTTAGCTTGATCAATTCACCCATAGCACATGTCTTTGGACTGTGGGGGAAACCGGAGCACCCGAAGGAAACCCACTCAAACAGAGAACATGCAAACCCCACACAGAAACCGGAGCACCCGGAGGAAACCCACACAAGGGAGAACATGCAAACCCCACACAGAAATGCCAACTGACCCAGCCAGGGCTTGAACCAACAACCTTCTTGCTGTGTGGTGATCTTGCTACCCACTGTATCACTGTGATGCCTATCTTTAAAATATATGTGGTAATTCTGTGTAAATTAATTCCTTTGCATTAGATTTGCAAATAAATAAATAAATTTTATATATATATATATATATATATATATATGTGTGTGTGTGTGTGTGTGTGTGTGTGTGTGTGTGTGTGTGTGTGTGTGTGTGTGTGTGTGTGTGTGTGTGTGTGTGTGTGTGTGTGTGTGTGTGTGTGTGTGATTTCAGGCTTGACTGTACATCTATATTTATCCTGAAATCCTAAAACAACATTCCAATCCGTTTTGAGGAACAGGTTTACAGTTTAGATTAAGTTTAGACTCACAGTTTATGTACATTATCATCTATTATTGTTATACGACTATTGACCTCCTCTGATTTTGGGTAAAATTTACAGTTAAGGTTGGCGAAAAGAAATGATGTTCGAGGTTCATCTTAGATGTTAATCCAGGGTTGTATCTTACTTGGCAAAATCACACCCGGCAAATACAGTATATACAACAACAACCACATCAGTAAAGGATTGTTGATTTAATTTAAATCCAAAATCAAGCAAAAAGTGCTGTTTCGATGTTCTTTGGAAACACTTTTTTGAGTGCCTAAGACTTATGCTTTTTTGTGGTTCATATAATGTTCAACCTCGTACATTTTACAGATATAATTGGAAACTGCACTGAAGGAGAAAAAAATCTATAGGTTTTAAAATAAGCAATGACTAAATGTTGTCCTGTTTATCACACAATCATTTATAAGGAATAAGTCCTAAATTTAATACTTCTACTGTGCTTTTGCCAGCAAAGAGGTATTTTTAAATATGAAGTTTCTTTGAAAAGTTTTTATGTTGTGTTCCACAAACAATACATAACAACATAAGGCTTTCGAAAGAGTGAGTAAATAATGCCACAATTTACATTTCTGTGTAAATCATTTCATTATCGCGACCCAAAAATCATTAAATCTGCAAAAAAAAGCATGTTGTATTGCCATGCAAAGCGCAATAAAGCTCATTATTTGCTTGCCGCTATTGCTCTGGTAAACAATCAAACTCAGACTGCAAGGTTAAATAAGGTATCTGGTTCACCCAGTCACATGACTGACTAACAGTAAGAAAACTCTCCCAAACGTGTGTGGAACTTTTAAAAGTACAGCATCTTCCCACGTGTCCTTTATTCTCATCACATGTTCCCCTCCCTCCGCTGCCTTCCAATTTCTCTCCTACCGTTCGGCTTCATCCTCGTTCTCCTCCGTGTTTCAGTTTTCTTTTCTTGTGTTTTTCTGTGTGTGCCGGCTCTTCGTCACCCCTCCCTTCTCTTAACTGTGCTTTCACAGCTGACTGTTCTCTCTCTTTCTCTCTCTCTCTCTCTTTCTCTCGCTCGTGCAGGTTCATCGGACAGAGTGACTTGCCACGCTCCGACTGCCCCCTTCTCCCCACAGTGAGTATTGTCATGCTAATTTTACTGATCGACACCGTGTAGAGAATTTCCGTGGTCGTGGTTTGCTTTTTCCGCGTTCTGCGCTTATCTGTTTTGGAGGAGGACAGTCGAATGTGTGATGCATGAGAGGAAAGAAAGGGAAAAATGGAGATAGAAATTGCCGAATTTATGTGTGATTGTCAGAGTTTAGAGAGTTGAGGTCTGCGTGATTGAAACATCTTTGGACCAGGGCTGTAAAAGTTGTGCTGTGTGTGTTTGAAAGCGTTGAGTGTGGATGAAAAGCTGTTGAATCTGAAGCTAATTTCATACACGGTAAATAAAAAAAGGCATGAATCTTTTTATGTAAGTTGACGTGGACATTAACGCCGTTCCGCCATCTGCGTGAGTGTAAACACAGTATTACTTGGTGAATATTGATAATATGCAGGTGGAAAGTGTTTTATAGTTTCTTATTTCTTCTCAGACAATTTTTGTCAGTGCTGCATGAATTTAATATTCCTCTGACCTTAAAACGCTTCAGCTCATTTGAATTATATCCGTCAATTTACGTAGGAAAAGTCCAAGATTCTATTACAGAGCAAAGCTGGAGGCCGTTCACATTTAGACACATGCTGCTGCTGCTTTCTTTTTTTTTTTCTTTCTTTTTGAAATTTTTACATACCTTAATATTTTGATAATTTATTATACCTTGAAATTCCAAATCCTGCCCCATGACAAAATGCCTTTATCTGCTAACTGGCAATTTAGGAGAGCACTTTTTAGACAAGGCCTGCAGGTGATAAACACACAGGGTGGCGAATTAATGGCAGCCGGGCTTAATTCAGTGACACAAGCTAAAAAGCAAAGGAAACAGTGTTTCTGTTTGGTGTAAATATGCATGGATAAATGAGGGCAGATTCTTCAGGCTTTTTATTTTTCTTATAAGGTTGTCTTTGTAACATTATAAATTGAATTAATTAAAGCAAGGAAAACTTTGCAGAACATTTGTTTGACTGGTTCACTGGTTAAGATAATGCACTGGGTATCATGGACTAATGCTGAACAACCCACATGTGACTCAGATCTGTTTATGTCATATCAGTGTGAACAGCCCAAACCGCATGGAATCGGATCTTTTTAATTCCGATTTGTGCCACTTTTATATGTGGCATTAAATCTGATACAGATCTGGTGTTTTGCAATCCGAGTGTGAACGGTTATGCAGAAAATCATGTGACTTTCACATTATTATTGATTGACACGTCATTATTCTGTACTGGTTTGTGCTGCAAACATCCTCGAGTTCTCAGCGGCGTAGCAGAATAGTACACAGGGCAAATACTTTACCAAAAGTTAAGGTTGTTCATTTTTTTAAATGACTGGCTGCTCATTAACCCTTAAAGAGTTCACTACACACCGGTGGTTAGAGAGACGTGCGCTTGTCATAAATGACAAATTATCAGTGTTTTCGATCACAAAACACTTATTTCAGATTTCAAACATTGAAATGAACATTAGCACTTGGAAAACAACCATTTACAGGTCATGAAAAACACAGTGGTTGTCTGTGAAAACTGCATTAATTATATTAAAATTAACATAATTTGACAAAGTGCTTTATTCACTTCATACAATATACACATTGTGTGCATAATTAGACATTTTGTGCTGTGCGTAGTTGTACTATTAAGCATGCGGGTTAGTTTAGTATCTGTTCACATTGGAAATCTGATTTTGGCCACATTTATAACAACAGTGTGAACGGCAATGAGAACAAATCTGATTTCAGCACTAAGCCTTGCAGTGTAAACATAGCCCTACTTATTATCATCATCATAGGCATCTATTAATCTAGGCTAATGTTCATTAATAAACATACTACTGTTCATAAAAGGTTTTGAAATGGGAAATCAAGCCCTGAAAATTAACAAACAAATGTCTCACAAATTTAAGATCATAGGATGAAAATCCCCATGGATAATTAAACCGAACTATTGGATGTTGCAATTAAAGTGAATTGTAAGAAAAAAAAAAAAAAAAAAAAAAGAGAGACGTGTTGTGCGCATTAAATAAAATTTTTGTTTGTTTGTTTATTTATTTGCTTGTTTGCTTGTTTGTTACTATTTAAGGCAAGGATACTTCATTGACATTGAATACAATACAACTTATTTCTTTATTTCTTTATTTTATTTCTTTATTCATATTTATTCAAGTCATAACAGTTCTAAAGTCTTGTTATAACCCCAAGTAACACTAAAATCTTTTCAGATGAGTATTTTTATGAGTACCTTTAATAGATTACAGACATGTGGTCTGATTTATAACATTTGCTTAGAAACCTTTATTTCATTAGAAAGTCGATAGTTAAGTTAAATATGGTTACATTGAAAAAACTAAAGATTCATTAAATTTACTATTTTTTTCTTAAGGTAAGTGGTTGCAAACAATTTATATGCGTTGAAATTAAACAATCTAATTAACTTTAGTAATGCTTAACTTAATTAGTTTGTTATTCAGCCTATATAAATGATTTGGAACCACTTACATACCGTAAAAATGTAGTGAATCCAATGCTTTTTTTTCAGTGTACTTTTCCTATATTTTTCCATCAAGTTAGTTTTTTATAGATCACAACTTTTTGCATGGGAACATTTCACCCCATTTCCACCCCCATGTTTTGTGTGTTAACCATGTTAATAAATGAGACCCTTGAGCCTTCTGAGCCAATCACATTCCATTAAGCATGTGAATGTAGTAGCCAATCAGAGGCATTCAGGTTAATCAGTACTGAAAGTGCCATAGTCTTGTTGAATGCAGTAATTCTCTCCTCATAAACAGCATATTTCTGAAAGGGTAAGTTGCTTTATTTCACATCTTCAGTTTTTATAATAGGAGTTTTTTGCATAACATCTCCAAGAGCAGTTCCGTTCTGAACACCTGCATGGTTCTAGAGACTGCACCCTTTAAATATACATCACAATTGGGTTCAACTGATAAAATATTGGACTTTTTAATCGACACATTATTCTATCCTACTAGTCTGTCTTATTAATGTAGAACAAAAAAGTATGTTAAAATTAATTCTAGAAGGCAAAGATTGTCCCTTAAAAGAAAATGTCATTTCTGACTGTGGTTCATAAGACACGTCCTTAACGAATTCATAACTGAGATGTTAAACATGCATTAGTACAGATATATATAGAAATTACAGCTAATCCACTATAATACTAATATATGGTATCGCATTAAAGATTACATAGAGAACCTAAAGTGTTACCTATTTGCTGAACAGAAATTGAGCTGTTCCAGAAGATACATTATTACGCCTAACATCACAAAAGAAAGTTTCACTGGAATTGCTGAGTAAGGATAAGACTATCTAACCTCGAGCAGACTGTTGTTATGTCTTAAAAAAGGAAAGTGTCTTGTATCATAAAAAAGAAAAAGGAAAAAAAACTCCAAATAGTGCTATTGATTCAATTCATACAATAAAAGAAACAAAGATATATGTGCAAGGCTTATAATTTATCTCTTGCTTTTCTCTGCAGTCTGAGCGCATGGCATAGCTTGCCAATGTCAGCAAACCTAACATTACTTTCTCCTCAACAAATTTGTTAGTCATTGCTCAGAGCCTGGTTCTTGCGCATGACTTGGATGGCCATTGAGATGTGGTGAATTGAAGGGGAAGGAACACACTCTGGCCCAAACCTCAGGCCTGATGACACAGAGCGAGGAAGAGCACTGGAAAGGTGAAATTCTCCTCGAGAGGTGCAGGGCTTTCAAGGTGAATTTGGATGAGAGATGTTTCACTGGTTAATCTGTACAGACAAAAGATTGTTTCCGGAGGCGATTCTTCGCTAAAAGATCCCCAAGGCTCGGCGATAGCATTGCAGAGGTTTAATCGTGATACAAACCAGTAACCTACTCTGGTCATGTATTTTGCCTCAAGCTTTTTTGAGTACAGTGGAATCAGACAAAATGCATCCCAGCTTTTCGTGTGGAAAAAGCACACAGAAGCCTAGCTAGTATCATGTGCTCGAATTTCTGTTTTTATCTCTGAGGGTCTTTTTTTCTGTTATTGTCAAATGAACCAGATGTATAGTTTGTTTTTTGTGGCATGTTGATGTCTTCAAATTAAATGATTTTTTTTTTCAGCACACACTTTGTTTTCCACTCAAAATCTTGTAAGGAGTTCAAACTTGATGTATACTGTAGATGTGGTATGAGCTCTGTTACCTTGAATTTATTGCTTTAAATTTAATACCTACTAGTCATGTCACATAATGATTGACAGGTCACTGAACCAATGATTGCGCAAAAAGACCAATGAAACAAAAACGTATTCAATAAAGGAATAAATGTCACCATATTTTAAAAGATCATGAACCCATTGGCTAAGTTCTCCATCAGTCAACTAGAAAGTAAGTTACTGGCTAAAAGGGACTGACTGACAAAACACTCAACTGCTTTGTTTAGATTTTATTAACTATAACTTTGACTTTTTAATCAGTTTGTAGTCTCAATTTATTTGTAACACTGTAAGCTATTACATCGTCTTGTTTTTAAGTACAAAAAACCACCGTTTTCGCATTTAAGTAACATAGTAAACAATGTAAACAACTGATCTCTGGCAGCAACAGTGACATAAACAAACAAATAACTGTTCGCTATTGTGTTGGTGGACTAAGTGGGCCCTGTCATACACCCGGCGCAAGGCGTGACGCAGTTGTTGTTTGCTAGTTTCAGCTTGGCGCAAGAGTCTTTTTGACTTTTTGCAGCACGCTGTTTTAATAGCAAATGCATTTGTGCTCGTATGTGCACCCATAGGCGTTCTGGTCTATAAAAGGAGGCGTGTTGAGGCGCATTGCTGGCACGTTGCTGTTTTGAGGAACTTAAATAGACTGTACAATAGATCAAATCAAAGCTGGTCTATTGTCCAGGGCAGAGCGCGTTAGTTGTGCGCCTTCCTCACACATTGCTTCATACAAACAGGGTATACAGCAATACGCAACTATCTTTACAAATGAAAAAGAATTAAAGGATTAAAATATTACAAAAAATATTATTTTTAGCCTACATAAAAAAACATATTTTCATGCCTTCTTCATCTCTGGGGGCTTTTTCAGTTTATTCATAACAATTTGATTTTGTATAATGTTATTATTATTAGCAATATTATTTATTATATCCATATTTACTTTTTTTTATCAAAAACAAGCTTAGATTTGTCCATCTATCAGGTTTTAGACCATATGGGGCACAGCATGTGTATTTAGTTTTTTGAACACACTTTGTTATTATTATTCATTTATTCGTTTGCTGGAAATTAGAACTGAATTTATAAATTGTTTTGAAACAAATATTTGCGATTAACAAACTAAATCAATTATGTATCGGCTTATAGATCTCTGTACGTACAACACGTTTCCCTATCCAAGAGAGTGAAAGTAAATAAGGAGGAGGCTCATCTCTCATTCTCGCGCTGTAGATGCTCTGTTTAAGTGTACAGTTTTCCACTTACAAAGTCCGCCATGTAAATAGCAAATTACGGTATGACGCAGCACAACTGGCTCTATTGACCTTATTCTCCGCAGACGAGTGGGCGCTGCCATTTGAATCTTTTTGGCACGAGACTTCCGGTCTCATTCACTTCCATTCATTTTTAGACATTAAAAACTGCTCGTTTCGCTGTTTGATGTTGCAAACTGATATTTCCTTGTTATATTATTCTACTTGGTCTGTATAGTCATGCAAACATTTGTTTGTAGTAGCAAGACCGTTTTTTGCCGTTTATTATTCCTTGTCATTTCTCCCATAGGCGACTGAAACGGAAGTTCTAAGACAATCGCGAAAACAGGCGCACTTCCGCATTGTAGAATAAGGTCAATAAGGGAATGGGAGATGAGACTCTGATTAGTTTATTCTCAAAACACACACATAACTCATTAGAAGAATAAGCTCAACCCTGTAAGACCATGCGCTACGGTGCAAAGTGGATTTTTCCGTCCTTAAAATAGCAAAAGTGGATTCTGACATGCCCTTATTGCTTTTGTGCTCTGCGCTTTGCACTTTGCGCCTGGATCGTCAAAATCGAGCCCAATGTGTTAGATGGGATGTTGTTCTGAGGATTCTTAGTTTTCAGAATAAACCGTGATGTACAGCAATTAATCTTCTTATCAAGATGATATTTACGCCATACTTAATAAGTGTGTACTGTACAACTTAGACAAATTTAGCAAATATGTTATTTCTAAGCTTTCCATTGTAGAACAAACTAGCTACAATGGCTACTTGAGGGTTGTAGCTTTACACTGATGTAAAGTTTGTCAAGATTACTCTTGTTCTTTTTGATGTAATTTATTTGTAAACACTGAATTGTTAAAAAAAAAAAAAAAACAGTGAACAGTGCGTCCAAGGTCTGGAACAAGTAAGCCTTTAGTGACTGATGGATTGCATTGTTTCATTGTATTTTACTGTATTACAATTTCAGTACAATTAAGGTAACTGTAAGAATTGCTATTATGAAAATAACTTCCAGCTTTAATAGAAAATAATGTCTCACCCTAGTTTATAATACATCAAGAAATTAATTTACAATTTGGAATGTTAAACAAGCATTAATATATTAACACTAATCCAGTAAACAAAATGCTATTGCATTAATTAAAGAACACATGAATGGCCTAGAGTAAATAATTAATATATTTTTTATTTATTGTTTAAATAATTATCATTATTATATTGCATACAATACACCATAATGCATGCAAACTTCCATTAAAAAAAAAAAAATTGGATTTTTCAAATGCATGTTATTTTTTTCTTCTGAGCTACACAAAACATCCTATCCTTGTGCATTCCACCATATGTGTGAGCACATGCCTCTCTGAAATCTTTAGAGAGTGAATCCATGCACCAGTAACACCCCTCCAGCATCTCGAAAGCCCTCATGTTGTGACATTTCTGCTGCGAGACAGTGTAAAGTTCTCTTTTTGAGGCTCTGTCACAGTTTTTGCCCTGTGTAATGTAGTTTTGATACAGAGACTAGATCAAATACTCTGTGATCTTTCACGCTTAAATTATTTAAGGTCCCAAGTTTTTTAAATTTAATATCATGCACATCGATATCTAGCCTCTCTGTTTCTGGGGATTAGACTCGCTCCTCAATAAGATATGATGCGGGTCTGGTTTTTACATTGTGTTATGTTGCCGTTTTTCTGCTCATTTGGAATGTGACTACTTGTTTCTTTTCCTTTATTTATTAGGCCTGATGGCTTACCTTTGAGACAGATCGATGCTGTCAGTCACTATAAATGAGAACCACTCCACCAATTATAGATGATTAAGTTAGCCTCCGCCAGTCAGAAGGCTCAAATCCCAGGTGTTTGCAAACTGCTCGTCTGCTTGTGCAGAATTTGCCTGAATACCTGAAAGGAATTACAAGGGTGGCGTTACTCATCACGTCGGCCCGAAAATGAACCGCGCGAGTGTGACAATTCCAGTTTGTCAGATGCTCAGCAGAACATATGGAAGTTTCATAAAGTAACATGAAATAAATCTGCAAGACAACATGTCTGTTCCATTCCATTAGATTTATAAATTTGCGCGACACTCCCAACATATGTGATGGAATCACAAATAGATTAGGCCCTTTCACAGTACAGCAGATGAAAAACTTTAACCTGAGCATTTATTTATTTCCAGTGTTGGGGGTAACACATTATAAGTAACGCACATTACTAAATAATATAACTTTTCCAAAGTAGCGAGTAATATATCACATTACTTTCAAAAATAAGTCATATTATTTGAGTTACTTTTTTAAAAAATGTAGCGCAAGTTGCTTTTTACCTTGCTTCACTGGCTTTTACAAAATATATTACAGAATAAAAATGACCTTAGTCAGGTTGAATTACACACTCAATAAGAGAGCTGCAGGTGAACAGAGAGTTGGCTCACACTCATCATCATCATCAGGTCTCTTTTTTTCACAGCAGATGAGTTGGTCAGAGGGGTGTATCCGGTAGTACAGAAGTTCTCAACCTTTTTCACTTCAGAGCCCTCGTCCATCTCCACGTCTGACATTACTTGTTAAACTGATTGTCTAGAGAATTTTTTTTTTAAAACCTTATTTATTAGCAAAACACTTATTTTTCTTATACTATTATTATCTTATTTTTCTTCAGCATTTTATACAAAAAAGGAAACATTCATTCATTCCTTTATTTTCTTTTCAGCTTGGTCCCTTTATAAATCTGGTGTCGCCACAGCGGAATGAACCGCCAACTTATCCAGCATATGTTTTACGCAACGGATGCCCTTCCAACTGCAACCCATCTCTGGAAAAATCCATATACACTCATTCACACTCATACACTACGAACAATTTAGCCTACCCAATTCACCTGTTCCATATGTCTTTGGACTGTGGGGGAAACCAGAGCACCTGGAGGAAATCCACACAAATGCCTTGAGAACATGCAAATTCTACACATAAACGGCAATTGAACTAGCCTAAGCTCGAACCAGCGACCTTCTTGCTGTTAGGCAACATCACTACTTGCTGTGCCACTTACTGCGCCACCCCTTCGCCAAAAGGAAACTATATATATATGTATATGTAACAATTATATTAACACGGAATATAACAATTTAACTCACAGATTCAAAGATCCTGAATTCTTCAGGTATTTTTTTACAACTGAGTTTTACAATTGAGTATTTTCAGCCTGATCTCACGAGAAAACGTAAGTATTTTACATTTTGGCAGTTTAGTGGCTAATTCGTACGAATTCGTACGAGTTCAGTCGTAAGAAATTGTACGATTTTAAAAAGGAGGCGTGGCACCTAACCTCACCCCTAAACCCAACCGTCATTGGGGGATGAGCAAATCGTACTAAAATGTACGAATTAGATCGTACGAATTCGTACGAATTAGCCACTAAATGAAAAAGTTACGAATTGCCGTGAGATTGTGTTGGTATTTTCTGTAATAAATAAACCTGACAGGACAACATGAGATGACAAAAAAAGCTGCTGCTTTGAATTGGACTGACTACTATTCATCTATTATTAATTATATCACTTAAAACTGAAAAAAAAAAAATAAAACATTAATTTGTTTTATTGGAGTTCGCTGACAGTTGTGAACAGCCGTTCACTAAAACACCACCGAGTCCCGCTAAATCCTCCTGTATGGGTGGGCATCTGTTATAAAAACACTTGCGCTTGCGTTATAAAACACTAATTTGGACAAATATACTGATATTTTAAAGAGTTCACACAAAGAGAGTATGAATAATTTGTGAATCAACGGAGATGTGCGACTCTGATACGAGTCACGCACAAACTAGTTATGACTCTAATCATCGTTACCTTTTGCGTGACGGTATACTTTATACAGCTGAGCATGTAGAGTCTGAGTTGACATGCAGCGGTTGGAAGTGCAGCCACGGTTAAGTCTGTATTTTACAGTAAGGCTGTCCGAGTCCGAAGTCATTACATTACCGAAGTGCCCTTACATCAATAATTTTTACAGTATAGTACATAAGTATAGTCATTTTAGGCTTTAATTTTTAATCTCGCGGTTCACCGGTTGAGAATCCCTGTATTAGTACTTACGTGACCGTTTCACAACAATTCAATTTAATAAACTTATTCGACCAGTTCACTTAGAAGATCCGGTTAAAACAAATGATTCATTGGCAAATTGCCCGTTATCACTACAGTTAGAAACAGACAAAGGCCTGAGACTTAAAAAACTACATCTGTTCAAAGTCTCTAGGTAAAACAATTAATTCTACTAAACTAAAAAAAAAAAAATGGTTTTATTGTTGAGGAGATGCAGCCTGTTTAATGTTACTGTAGAAGTAACTACTTTTTTAATACGCAGTCGTAAGATGTTTTCTTTTTTGGGAAATGATTTACAAAACTGTTAAGGCCACGTGAACAAGCGGCAACCTTCTTCCGCAGGAAGCCAACACGGAAGTAACTGGAGCTGCTATTCATCGAAATTCCACTAGTCCTGGATCCATATGGAGCATATTTTTATTGAGCCCACTGTTCAAACGGCCAACTTTACAGCAGAAAAAAAAAATGTGTTTACAGGCTGGTACAAAGAGCGACTTTGGTCTGAATAGCTAATATTACCCTTCATGACAATTGTGTGGGGGGTTCATTTTTTTAATAACTCATCCGTTTTGTTTATATAAGGTTATATTAAGTTTGCATTATTAAGAGCACATGCCAGTCGGCGTCTGTAGCTCCGCTCACGCTCTGCCTCTTTACCCTTGTTTGGTGTCCCCCAGTTGGTGCAATAACACGCAAACAAAATAGCGACGGTTGCCCACGCCTACTGGTAGCTTTTTTTGGGTTCTTCATAAACCTATGGTTGACGTCACGGATACTACGTCTATATCTTTTACCGTCTATGCACTTGAAGCAATATAATCAATGTATAAAGCTCAAAGATTTATTTTAATTTAGGGATCTTTTTTTTTCTTGTCTTAAAATCAGCACTGTCTCAATGGACAGTAAATTTACCAATAACACAAAACATTCAAAGCAAACACATAACATACTTTCATTATTCTGTATACTATATACAGTATGTATAGCTCTGGGCTCAGAAAGTTCTCAAAATATAACCATATCCTACATTTCTTAAAGGAAAATGGGTCACACTTTATTTTGATGGTCCGTTTGTTGAATTTAAGCTACATTGCATCTGCATGCCAACTAATTCTCATTAGAAAAAATGTACAGTAGACTGTTAGGTTGGGGTTGGGGTTAGGGTTAGTGTAAGTTGACATGTAATTGCAAAGTTTCTTATAGTCAGGTGCTGTATCATCAGATATTAAGCAGACGTTGTACTAATACTTAAATGGACCATCAAAATAAAGTGTTACCGGAAAATAAAGGTGTAGGTTCTATAAGTGGTTGTTAAATGCACAGCTTCTCTGTATAAAAGGTGAAAAAACACCTGCAAGTTCGGAAAGAGATCAAACCTTAGGCAGGTAAGGGAAAGTAAAGCAAAAGTAACTCAAAAGTAATATAACACATTACTTTCCATAAAAAGTAACTGTTATGCAATTAGTTACTTTTTTGAGGGAGTAACTCAATATTGTAATGCACTACTTTCAAAAGTAACCTTCCCCAACACTGTTTATTTGTCTTTGTGCATTAGGAATAAACACACAATTAAATAATTTCTCATATAAAACTTTTTAAAGTCTTACAGTACACACTTTTGTTAACGAACTGACAAAAGCCGCATTAGTTGTTTGGTTTAGTTGTTGATTTCTGTGTTGTTATGGCTACAAATCAAATCAGCAACCACAGTTACAATTTGCACAGACTTTGGCTTCACACGCATGCAAACATGTAAGGCAAACACAGCATTGAATTAGATGATAATATCCCCGTTTTGTCATCTACTCATTTTTCTTTCATATTATCAAGGAAATCCTCTTACGTGCCACAGTTGCAGTAAAGTTGACACTTGTCAGAGCTACAACCGAGCACCTCTTTGTTCTACCACTCTTGCTGTGTTTGTATGTGTGTGTGTGTGTGTGTGTGTGTGTGTGTGTGTATGTGTGTGTGTCTCATTAAATGTGGATGGTGAACTTGCTGCAGATTGCCTGGAGATTGCCGCTCTCTCTGTGTAGCAGA
Organism: Danio rerio; assembly: GCF_052040795.2. NCBI lineage: Eukaryota > Metazoa > Chordata > Actinopteri > Cypriniformes > Danionidae > Danio > Danio rerio. The sequence goes on from NC_141032.1 coordinate 35,094,376, forward strand.
GAAGCCCCCGTCCGTAGATGAGGTGCGATTGACATTTCTCACTGGCCCTCCACGGGGTGTCTGTAAGGATCTTGAACCCATTCAGACTGGCTCCGAAATCAAATCACTGCCACTGCCACTGCCACCGGTCTCAATGGCCACATCAATTATTTAGCACTGACTGAAGTGATCCAAAAGGTTGGGCGAATTTGATTTTCCTGGTACCTCTGGCTAGCAGGACCTTTGACATTGGTTTGTGCAAAAGGAGCAGACAATGATAGTGTACCAAAGGTTAGTCTTATTCTCATTTGTGTGTGAAAATAGCCCTTCTTCCTAAAGCGGATGCTAATTGTGCCAAAAAATCCTCCTTTGTGCATATCCACAGCGCATTTCCCATGGATGATGAATTTTCCAGAAGAATGTCCTCGATTCCTCCAGTCGGTAATGTTTAGGAGGTAGCTTGGGGGTTATCTGAGCTAATTAAAGTTTGATTTGATCAAAGTACACTCTTTTTTTGGCTTGAATTTTAATTAGGCAATGGGTCACCAGTCCCTGGTCCTTTGCAAGGACATCTGCAGACATTCTAACGTAATCGGAGACTCTTTTAAATTCAATTTAGGGGATTTAATAGACAGCGGTGGCTTTCGGACAGCGCGGGGATAACCATCTTGTCTGCCGGCTTCCCGTTGGGACAAAGGGAGCAGCAGTCTCCAAAGACAATCTCGGCGGGCCCGCTCCGGGCAATGTCGGCACGCCAGCTCTTACTCCCTTTGGCCTATTACCGCAGACAATTGAACCCGCTATCAGCTCAGCGACAGAGGAAATGTGTTAAATGCCGGCAGCCAGAGTCGACGGCTTATTTGTCCCTCTGCTATCTGTCACCGGCACAAGCTCCACCAGCATATGCAGAGTGCCTTTTCATAATGATAAAAATCTGCGAGCTGACGCGCAGGACAGATATGTGACCAAAAAAAATTGGATGAATGTGGCGGAAGGAGACCCCTTTCTGACGCCCCCTCCCACCTTCCCCTGCTTTCCTGAGATGGGAGTGAATTCCATGGCAGCAGAATCAATTTGCAGCTTGGGGCCCGTTTGTGGGAGTATTGCTTTTTATGTGATATGATCTTTGCTTTACATTTCCGGAGGTCAGTACAGACACAGAAACAAGGTCAAGCGAGACTTGATCGACAGTTTCTCTGTCTGCGGCGGGGAAACAATTACCCACTTGGGGATGGCGGGGATATTAAACCGTTGGGCTTTAAACATCTGAAAGGAATCTCCTATTGGATTTAAAGCCGTTCCAGATCTGAGCACCCGTGTCCGTTGATTAATAGCTTTCCTCGTTTTCTGCTGCCCCAGGTATTTATGCATGTTCAGATATGGGAGAAGTGAGGGTCAATTTAGGGCCAGACCATCACGCTCGCACTTTAGAACGCAGCAAGCACGATGATATATTTGTCGCTTACCTTAATGGTAGCAAGTGGAAGCTTTTTTCTTTATTATCATGGTAATGTAAAATAATTCACAGCGATGTCCTTCAGTGGCTCTTCTGTGACTCGGAAACCCAGTGGCTTGGTTTGGTTTTGAAGCCACTGCTTGCAGTGGCCTGACCGGATGTAATTTTAATGCCAGATCTTTGGTGAGGAAACTTTGATCAAACAGATGCCATGTGAACTCTGTCCATCCATTGATCTCTAGCCCAGTCCAGGGCTTTTCCACATGGGAAACGGTGCAGGGCGAACCGCCAATGCTATTATGTTTAATATATGCATCAACAATTTGCAACTATTAGATTACGCCTCCTGTTTTTCCCCTCCCTTTAGAGGAAGGTCAATGTATACCCCAGCCCATTTTAAATGATCCCTAATTATACCAGAGGGAGGGTCCGGAGCCCTTCATTTGTCATTTAGCTGTTTTCAAGGAGCCCCACAATTTTGGCTTTGTCCTATGAATTGGATTGATAGCAACATATTTCCTTTGTGTAAGTATGAAATAAGAATTGACTGCTACATTTGATCAGATAGCATCTATTTTCTAGGTGTGTGGTAATATTTTGTCACTTTTATCATTGATCAAAGTCCAATGGAATATCAATTTTGGGTTTCAGTTATCTTTTACAGTTGCAGTCTTGAACTGATTGTCCTTTACCTTTAAATCTTTAAATCTAAATATGCAATATTTCAGTCTTCTCAGTTTTCTTTAGTGGACAACCAGCCTTTATGGGAGACTTGAATGAATATCATTATAAAGATGCAATATTCTAGAAATTGCAAAAAATTGAAATGACCAACTTCTGCTGATATGGCTGAAAGGGTCGTCTTTTTGACCTTTGTCTGGACAACCTGCTGTTGGATGGCTTCAAACACTTTTCAATGACTTACCATCCTGCCAAAATGAAAACTGAAAAATTAGGGTGGCATTTAAATAGGGTTCTTCCGATCTTCCAAAAAACTAATAATAATCACAACAACAACAACAACATTAATAATAATAATAATAATAATAATAATAATAATAATAATAATAATAATAATCCTTTCATTTGTATAGCGATTTTCTGGACAGTCAAATTATTGTACCTTATAGCACCAGTCTGCACACCACACACCAGCTGATTGGTGGAGAGTAGACTGAGTGATGAAGTCAATTATCATATGGTGATGGTTAGGAGTTTATGATGGGCAAATTTGGCTTAAATTTGAATTAAACCCCTGCTCTTTTTCAGAGGACATCTTAGGATTTTTAACCACAGTCGGGAACTCTGTTTAAGATGTCGCTTACTGAGCAGTGTACAGTAGAGTCCCCATCAATATACTGGGGCGTTAGGACCCTCACAGACCGCAGGTTGATCACCCCCTGCTGGCCTCACTAACACCACTTCCGGCATCAATCTAGCAAGTGGTCTCCCATCCAAGTACTGACCAGGCACAGCCATGCTTAGCTTCAGTGGGCGACCATGTGAGAGTTGCAGAGAGCTAGCTGCCGGCTAATTAAGGAAATTACCAGCAGGTGCCACGTTAATATTTGGGAGGTATCTGAAAGTGTTCTCTAATTTTGATGAGCAGACTTATTCAATTATCTTGTATGTATTTACTGTTCTTCACGTATTGAAATATGCTCTAAAAGCAGAAAACTAGAAATGTAGGAATCTGTAGAATAAAAGCAACACAATTTTAATTTGGTTTGCATGGGGTTCAAGCCTTTAAGCCCTCAAATCACTAGAGTGTCTGGCCACCCCAAACAAATTAACACCCAATTGCACTTCTACCTACTTAACACTTCTGCGAATTCCAATATTAGGCGAACAAATCACAGTCTGCTCTGGTTCTGCTCATACACCAAGTGGCATAGAGGAAATATCATCTAATAACGCTGGGGTTTATATGCATATTTTTAATTTCCTTGTTTACCAAAGACATTGCAGGGGACTTACAGTGGGAGTGTTGTTAACTCTTATTGCAAGCAGCTTCAAGGTTTCACGCAAGAATGCCTTGATACTGCTGTTAATAGCCTGCACAGCTGTGGGGAATGACTAGTGAACCTCTCCAATTTTCCTCTTACCATTATTACGTTATTTTAATGTATTTTATTCCATTTAATTATCCAAGTTCATTCAGTTAAGGGGGAGAAAAAAGAATGAAAAGAAAGCAAATTTCAAGGTCCTTTAACCTCAAGGAGGCAGAGACCTCCCCAAATAAGCCCTCTCCTTGCGTACATGGCATCCCATTAGCTGCAGACAGAAGCGCCCTGCATGGACTGCTGGAGAAATGAGGGTGAAGGATGGCAGACTAGGAGATTTGAATATCTCACCATTAAAATGCACAAAGCTGGAGCATGTCTGCAGGGGAGGCTTTGAAATCCCCCCACCTTCAAGTCTTTTAACTCAATGCGTGCGCTCCGTCTGAGGACCCTCAGGGCTCCTGTCTCTGAAAGGGGATGTTGCATGTTTCTATAGACATCACACGCACACACATTTTCAAACTCATAAGCACAACAGACCAAATATTAAATGTGAAATTGCTTTTTCTTTTCCCTTTTTTCCTCCTCTACCTTCCGAGCTGTAACCTTGAAACAGAGGTCGCTTTAAATATGTAAGTACTTAAGGGTTTGTCTGTGCTCTGCTTCAGTGTTTGCGTGAAAGGTGTGGTATACCAAATTCAAGATCAAGGCTTGTGCATAATACGGCTTATGAAAAGGGAATTCCGCTTTTTCATCTCGGAGGCTGTTATAAAGTCATTGGGACATTCCGGAACTCCTTTTTAAAAGCTGTTTTCTTGAAAAGGGTGGTGGTGTTCAGTTATATGAAAGCAAATGAATATCTTATGTTTTAAAACTAAATGAAAGCTAATTTAGGGGAGGGGGGTTGAGTCAAAAGAAATCTTTAATGCTCACCAAGGCTGTATAAAAGATGCATAAAACATGCATTAATACTGGAAAATGTTATTACAAATTAAAATACCTTTTTAATGTTTTCATATATTTTGAAATATATTTCATGCAGAGCTGAATTTTTAAGCAGTCTTCATATGGACATTAGTTTGTTTGTAAAGATTTCTAGTGCAGTATAAATCAATATGATTCAAGCTACTTAAAAAGAAATCATTTTATAAAATGGACAAACCTAATTTAAGATCTTATTTACTTATGTGTGATTCTATCATGTATATCTGTCAGTTTTGGTGAATGCTGTGTATACAAAACTGGTAAGAGTTTGGTGGAATCAAAATTAAAATCGTTCAACTTTTTGCCAAAAACTCCACTTTAACATTAAGATTAAAACTTCATCAAAAAAGCATTGAACTATATTGATTTGCTTCTAAAGAGGTCTAATTTTATTTTGTTTAATTTTATTTAATGAACAGAATGTTAAAATTAAGATTAAAAGTCTGAGAATGTTTTTGTCAGAAAGAACACACAACTTTCTGTTTTAGATCCCACCAAAGATGCATATTATATAGCCACAGCCATACCACCCTGCAGCCCAAGACAGGTTACTCACTGTAGCTAAGCAGGGCTGAGCCTGGTCAGTACCTGGATGGGAGACCACTAGGGAACACTAGGTTGCTGTTGGAAGTGGTGTTAGTGAGGCCAGCAGGGGGCGCTCAAACTGTGGTCTGCGTGAGTCCTAATGCCCCAGTAAAAGTGAAGGGGACACTACACTGTCAGTGGGCGCCGTCTTTCGGATGAGACGTTAAACCGAGGTCCTGACTCTCTGTGGTCATTAAAAATCCCATGGCACTTCTCGTGAAAGAGCAGGGGTGTAACCCCGGTGTCCTGGCCAAAGTCCCTCTATCGGCCATGGCCTCCTAATCATCCCTTTCCACGGAATTGGCTCTATCACGGTCTCTCCACTCCACCAATAGCTGGTGTGTGGTGAGCGCACTGGCGCCGTTGTCCTGTGGCAGCCGTCGCATCATTCAAGTGGATGCTGCACACTGGTGGTGGTTTGGAGAGACCCCCCTCATGATTGTGAAGCGCTTTGGATGTATGGCCATACACAATAAATGCGCTATATAAATACACATTACATTACATTACATATTGATTTCAATTATTGTATCTTACATCGTTTAAAGGCTATTTTACCTGTTTTAAGGCAATTTCTGGTACAGATATGGGATACAAGTTATTTTTAACCAAATTTAATATTGTAGAATTAGAATGCAACAATAAACCTCATTGCTTTTTAGGTGTGTTGTGCCTCCATGACTGTCTGTCACATGGTCGTTCAAAAATCATTATAATATATTGATTCGCTTTTAAAGAAGTCGAATTTTAGTCAGATTTTTCTGTTATGTAATGAACAGAAAGTTTAAAAGATTTAAGATTGAACCAATCTCAAATTAAAGCACAAATTAACATTTTATTTAAAATATGTACCGTTAATATCAAATCAATATAACTGATATACTGTTACCTTTAAAGGGCTCTCTTAATAATAATTTCAATCATTTAAAAATATCTCAAAGTAAATAATTTTTGTTTTAACCCAGCAGGCACAGTACGTCAAATTGACATCAGATTGACATTATACCCCAAAGCATGGGGATGTTGCATTTTGTTTAAAAATTAAAATTGGGTTGATGTCAGAACACAACGTCACGCCGACATCAATGTCCAAACTAAATTCAACCAAATATCAACGTCTAATGATGTTGATGTTGTGTGGACCTAACCACTATGACATCTATCAGATGTTGAATTTTGGTTGCCATACCTGACGAATAAATGTCAGTATTTGATGTCAATGTGACGTTGACTCGAGGTTGGATTTCGGTCACTTTTCAACGCAACCTAAAATCAACCAAATATCAAGATCGTTTGTTGCCGTTTTTGGACATGAAAATAACATTGTCCTTAAACGCTGGCTAGACATTGAATTTTGGTCACCTGATGTCACGACCTAAATCTAACCTAATATTAACGTCTTATGATGTTGTGTGTGCCTGCTGGAAATATTTGTAGTAATGTGTATTTTGTTGTATGTGCTTAGTGGCACCAAGCACACATATTGCTTTTAAGATATGATTTTTTATATGAATAGTGTAAATTGAACTCTTTGCAAACCACAAAAAATGTCTGTCTGAGGTGTATCGTTCTCTACAGAAAGGTCTTTTTGAGTATAAAAGAAGTAGTAGAAAGTAAAATTCACATTAAAAAACACAGCTCTGACTCTATATTCATGCATTTATTTAAACCGAGGGGAAAAATGTCACGATAATGAAAAGATTTCTCAGGAAGGAATCACATCTTTCACCCCTCACAGACATATGAAGTGCAATATCAGATGTAGTAAAACCAGTGGCTAAATGTAATAGTATGACCTCTGGCTGGCATCGAGACACTCCAGATGGGCCAATTTGAAAGGATCACAATGTCCAACCATATGACTTTATTATAAAATAGCCACCATAAAAGGAGAGTGACTCTGTCTTTTATTTCACTGAATGACTCCATATAGCAAGGACACACGGCGACACCTGCACGGATCACAAAGTGGAGCATGTGGGCAAAACGCACTCACAATTTCGGTTGTGAATATTCATTCAACTGATTTAGAAGCTATTAAAGTTGTTTTGAAGCCAGCACCTTTCTCTGGCACTCATTTTCAGAGTCTTAATGGATCAGAACAGCGCAATTCTGCTTTTTTCTTTCACTTAAAGGGTTAGTTCAATTTAAAAAGAAAATTATGTCATCGTTTACTCACCTTCATGCCTTTCCAAAGACATTTGTTCTTGTTCAGAAGATAAATGAAGAGACTTTTTGAAAGAATATGAGATTTCTGTCCTTCCGATTAAAGTGTATTCATCTCTAGATGTTTCAAAATAATCGTAAAGATTTCATGTGTAATATAAATCAATATGAATTGAGCTACTTAAAAAATAAATCACTTTATATGATGGACAAACCTAATTTAAGTTTTTATTCACATATGTGTGATTTTGTAGTTTACATATCTGTCAATTATGTTACATACTGTGTATACAAAACTGGTAACAAAGTTTGGTGACATTTTTCAACTTGTGTTGCTAAAAACTAATTTTTAAAAACAGTTTAAAATTCAGATTAAAAGTTAACGGTAAGATTAAAAGTCTGAGATTTTATTTATTTATTTTTTTTTGGTCAAAAAGAACACTCAACTTTCTCCTGTTAGAGATCCTATAAGAGATTATATTGACTAGGGATGCAATGATTATAGATTTTGGTTGTGTGATTAACTATTATAGAGTTATCAGGATTTCAGTTATCACAAATATTATTCATTCATTACTTTAAAAACACTATGAAAACTCCTTGTATTTTAAAGTTTTATTTATTGCTGCTCAGTTATCAAATAATACAGCACATAATAATATTAATAAAAAAAAAATAATAATAGTCCATTTATCTTTGGACTTAAAATAGGTTTAAAAAGTGTTTGGCATTTAAACATATGTAAAAAATTTATACTGAAAATTGAATAATGAATAAACAAATAAATACATAAACAAATAAAGATAAGAATACATTTTAAAAAGTATTTGTGTAATGTGAATCTAAGCTAGCTAAGTATTTCTCTTTTAAAGCGAACAAATTTAATCAAATGCTGCTGAACCTCTCCATGAAAGGCACTTTTGATCAACTATAATATAAACTTGTTTGGTATTTTCATTTTGTATTAGAATTATATATATTCAATACAAAATATGAAGCTGACCAGTTCGTTCTTGTCACATGACTCACGATGCGCTCATGCCATTCTTTTAGCTAGGTGCGCCTGGGAAGTGTGAGTGTGTTGCGCCGCATCCTCATCACTCTAATACATGCGCAAGAAAATAAATAACGAACTTGCATGCGCAAAAGACGCGAAATGTGAGTTGCCCTTATTTATTAACCTCAGGCTCAGCCATAGTTAATCCAGTGTGTGTGCATATTAGCTTCGGTGTAAAAACTGCTAACTTTAAACTAGTGCACAGTTGGCATACTTTAACTTGTTTAGCTGCAGCAATTTTGAGAAACCTTTACGATTTATTAACTGTGACGAATTAAATAGCAGTTAATTGTGAAATCGGTTAATCATAGCATCCCTAATATTGACATAATTTCTTGTATCTTACATAGTCAGTAGCAATTTTACCAGTTTAAAGACAGTAACTGTTACAGTAACAGATATGGGATACACGTTATTTTTAAACAAATTTAATATGGATGCATCAACGAACCTCATTGGTTTTTAGGCATCTTGTGCTTCCATAACCAAATTGGAATGCAGTGTTTAAGATTATATTTGAATTAGAGCCTAAAGAAAATGTGTTCATCATATAAATTGCATATTTCTCTTCAGTAGATAATTTTTTTTTTTTTGCTTTTTGTTTTTTTTTGTACTTTTGATGAACATTGTGGATGGACAGACTTTTAAAGAAAAAACAGAAATCTCTCAGTTTTAATTAAAGTATCTTTATTTTGTTCTCAAAATGAACTTACTTCTAATTGGTCTGAAATGATGGTGGTGAGTGAATGATTATTTAGATGTAGATTTGCCCTTTTTTTCCTTCCTTAAACTAGTAACGTGACTAGTATCATGCAAGCTTTAACAGTTTACTGTGCAACTACTGTAAGTAACCTACATAAATTGTTATATTTTCTGTAGGGTGATGCCGCCGGATGAGCAAAATACAGTACTTAATGATATCTGATGCCAGTTGCATCAAAACATGTTTTTTTTTTTTTTAAAGTACAAATAAACTTGCGTCTTGCCCTGCAGAATTAAAGAGTGCAGAAACATAACTCCACCACCGCCTTTGATGTGAAACAGTCCTCTCCGTCTCTTAACTGAAGAGGATTTTGGCAACAATTCCCTTTGATAGAATATACCTGGGCGTTTCTTAGTCAGAAAGTGTGTGGGCTTTTGATGTTGTGATCTTCTGAAAAAGTTTTTTGTTGTTGCTTTAGGGACGAAAGTCTGTTCTGCTCCACAAGTTTGTGGTGGGACGAAAATTAGTCAGCTGAGCGCTGGTGAGATTGATGTGTTTTATGTCTTCAGGAAGGGTGGTTGGACCTCATTGCATTCAAGTGGGTTCACAATATGTCTCGTATGTTGCATGCTGTGCGCTACGACAAGTTGTTAGGCACAGTTACTTGTGCTGGTGCTATACTTTTAAGAGTTTTAGGAGATCAATCTGAAGTCAAACTAATAAAAACAAATTGGCTGGTAAGAACTAAGTTGGAAACTTTTCTCAAAGTGGGCCGGCAGAACTATTCTGTTCAAAGCTTCACAAACTCCAACTCTCAAGAGCGAAGATTTGGGGTTGGATCATTAAGTTTGGTGCAGTTAGTTCATTTAGATTACATTTGAGGGGATCAAAGCATTTGAGTTAAATCTTTAACCACCAATTGCATGTGCAAAGATTACAGACATGCAGTGATAAAGCATGAGAGATCTTGAATAAGATAGATTAGTTGGTTTCATTAACAGTGTTTCATTACTGTCAAATGCATTAATGTAATGCTTCTTAAAATATATATTCATTAAGATTAATATTAATATAGATTTATACTAAAAGCTATTTGTTTACGGGAAAATTTGGAAAAATTAGTCTCTCTCTGTTTCTGAAAGTTGTCTTCATGCCATAATCTTGTCCACCTTGTCATACTGTTTGCCTTTCTGGTCACTCACAACAAATTATAACTCAGAGCCAATACCTAGACTGTACAATAGCATCTGTAAGATCCACAATATACTTTCTGGATGGACACATCACTGCTTTGCTCTATCACTCTCAAATGCTTTATCATTTCAAAATGACATTATGAACACAGGAATTAAACTGTACTTTCACATTTTAAATACTGCTACCTCAGCAGCCCTTTGTGCTGTGGTACCAAAACTTAACACAAGGACTGATCGTTCCACCAGATCTGCAACAAATAGATGTTCGCCATTACGGGTTTTTAAAAACTGCTACGGACAAAGATCCTTCTTTTTTATGTTCACAAAAACCTGGAATGAGATCCCACAACACCTAAAAACAACAACAACACTGAGACTTTTTTTTTTTTTTTAAATCCCTTGCTCTTCATCTGATGGTCACTGGTCATCGCTATAGCCACTGAGATAGCAGCCTGTTTCTCTATTGTTTGTATGTTTGGTGATTGTTTGTACTGTTCTCATGTGTTGATATGAGATGGTAAGGGTGTTTGTTTTTATGTTCTGCAGAGTAGGAACCTGCTGAAAAACAGCATTCATGCTGAGTCAGGGCCGGTTATCTTTTTTAATCTTTTCCTGTTTAAAAAATATAAATAAACAAATAAACAAAATAAAAACATTTTTAAATGTGGTCATGCATCAAAAATGATTGTTGAAATGGTCATAAACAGATAAAAACATACAAAATGCTTTAATATACAGTTATTTGTCACTTTTTTCTCTTTATTATTATGCCAAGTACAAATGACATTGTTTATACATTTATTTATTTTTTGTATTTATAAACCCACTTCAGCAATAAAAAAAAATTTTAAAAAATAAATAAAAAATAATAATTATAATAGAGCAAAACATCAAAATTTGGTAAAAGAAAAGGTAATAAATAAATAAATAAATAAATAAATAACAATAATGGATGATACACTCAGGGATAATGCTGTGCTCTCTTAGCATCTGGACAGAGAAAGAAAAGACAAAAGCATTACAGAAAAAAAGATTACAGTTACACACTAAACAATCCCAATAGTGCTCAGGAAGTACATTTATAGCAGAGAAATATGATAATAAGGTTTGCCAAACATATGAGAATTTGTTAGAACCTCCAATTGAATATTTATTTTTTTCCAAGTGTAGATATAACATCAGATCTTGAAGCTAGTGTGATGCTTTAGGTGGATTTAAAGATTTCCAGTGCAATGAAACTTGTCTGCGAGCCAGTAAAGATGCAAAGGCAATAATGTCAGAGTCAGTTCATCAGGTGCAATGCCAAACATAGCAAATTCTACACATGGCTTAAGCTGTACTTCACACACTTTAAACAATGTATCGAATATAGATGACCGGTAGGGAGTAAGCTTAGGGCACATCCAAAACATGTGAGACAAGTCTACTTTAGCTGTGTGACAAATTATGTCTTGTCAAAAGTACAGTTAAAAAAGTAGGACTGTGATCATAGATGTATTTAGTGTAACACTTTAAATTGTATTAAACTTATTTGTCACTTTTTATACTAATGTCTCGCAAATGCTTTAATGCTTCTTAAAAAAAATAAATTGACTATTACTAACCAGTTGGCGTTTCTGTGTGGAGTTTGCATGTTCTCCCTGCCTTCGCGTGGGTTTCTTCCGGGTGCTCTGGTGTCCCCCACAGTCCAAAGACATGCGGTACAGGTGAATTGGGTAGGCTAAATTGTCCGTAGTGTATGAGTGTGTGTGTGTGAATGTGTGTCTGGATGTTTCCCAGAGATGGGTTGTGGCTGGAAGGGCATCCGCTTCGTAAAAACTTGCTGGATAAGTTGGCGGTTCATTCCGCTGAGGCGACCCCGGATTAATAAAGGGACTAATCCGACAAGAAAATGAATGAATGAATGAATATTACTAACCAGTTGGCGTTTCTGTGTGGAGTTTGCATGTTCTCTGGAGTTTGCATGGGTTTCCCCTGGCTGCTCTGATTTCCTCCACAGCCCATGCACTATAGGTGAATTGAATAAACTAAACTGTCTGTAGTGTGTGTGAATTAGTGTGTTTGATGTTTTCCTAAACTGGGTTGCATCTGGTAGTGCATAAAACATAGGCTAAATTAGTTGGGGGTTCATTCCGCTGTGGCGGCCTCTGAAATAGAGACTAAGCTGAAGGAAAATGAATGAATGAATGTTACTAACCAGTCCCAGTTACATTTGTAATTATTACAGCCAAGCAACTAATTAAAATGATGATCACAAGCTTATAAAAACAGAATATTTTGATATGTTAGTTGCTTAGAGCAGCTGTCAGTTGTAATGCAAAGAGTTCCTCTTGTAAGGAAACAAACGCACATGTAAATACAAAGTTTTTGAGCTAAATTGAGTAAATACGTTCACCGCAGTTGATGATATATGCAAATAGTTAAATGCTATTTAAATGTATGCAGTGTATTTTGTATATATGCATAAATATACAAGCAGTATGCAGAACTGACACTGATTGTTTTTCGCTTTGAGCCTTTTAAACTAGCTGAAATGTAACCAAATTGCCTGGTAAGAGCTAAACACAAAACTTGAAATAACCGAAAGCCTCAAATTGAGATTGTTTTATTTCAATGCTAGCCTTAATCTCTGCCCAGAAAGTGATTCCTCAGAGTACGAGTAATGAGTTGTACTTCATATTCCATTATATCAAGCAGTCAGGGAAATTTGCGCGTGTCACGTGAACGAACCCCCCTCCCCCGACTCATTCATTTTCAGATTTTTTTCTCAATACTATAAAGGCCATACAAGTGTGATGTGGGAAATGCGCTTGATTGTGTAGAGAAACACAGAGTGGTGTAAAAAGCAAAAGTAGTTCAGAATGCTGTATTTTACCGTCTCTTTGCGTCGATAAGAGCTGACAGATCTTTTTCCTAAGCGCAGGCAGCCTGATGACAGTAGACTATTCACAGTAAGGCACTGATCACTCTCTTTCTCTCTCCATTCGCCGCATGAAAGAGGGTTTCGACGGCGCCGTACCTTTCGTGTCATTTCACGGGCTGTGTTTTTTCATCAAGCGTAGCTGCGAGTAACTTGTAAAGCAGCTCAGCCGTGTGTCTGTCACGCCTTGCTCTTCATTCCGTTCTCTCTTTTTCTTAGTGCGGAGGGAAGGTCTTTTTCACTTGAAAATGGGGGAAACTTTTAAATTAGGCACTTACACAACAAAGGCTTTTCTACAACTCTTACAGCAGCGGCCACCTCCCCTCCTCGTCTTTACTCGCTCGTTTCATCACCTACATCCTTTCATTTTGGTGGGATATTTGTCGGAGGCTCTTGCAGACTGCATAAGTAACAGGAGTTAATGTTTGAGGGACACCCGCGCCGATGGTCTATAATAAGAGGTCTCGCTAAGCCAAGGGTTTCCAAGGATATGAGCTCTTTAAACAAGCTCTCGCTGTACCGCGAGATTACTTAGTTAAATATTATCAGCAGGCCCATCCATCTTTGCACATTGTATCACTTGAACTACAATATCTGACCTTCAGCGCCAACTTGTAATTGAACTCGCTCGCTGGAGTTTGACTTATGCTGGCTTTGCTGGAACACATCTCAGCGTGACTACATTATCGTGTCCTCTCTTCATCTCTCGGATTTTCCTCTTCACCTTCCCTTGCTCTCGTCTCCTGCCGCAGGAAAAGAAAAATCACAGATGAGATCTTAATTGTTTCTCTTAGACAGTAATGAGATTAAATGGAGAGCAAATGGACACTTTTGCTCTTGAGGGTAGGATCGCTTACTGTATATCTCCGCTAGATTAAGAAGACAGCGGGTCTCATTCACAAATAATTGTATGGATTGGTTTGTGTTTGTATGCACAGGAGAGAGCTTCTCCTTTATAATATCCACCTAATTCAGAGTTTGTTCTTAACCTTCGAATGATAATGGATTCCAAGTTTTGGAACCTCTATGCAAAGAGGTTGGTTATTTCCATAAACACACCCACCTCCATATAAAGGCTTTCTTTATATAGGGTTTATTCACTCTCATCAATCCTTTAAGCAATGCCAAGTGTGCCATTCTCTAAACCTAATCAAACACCCTTTAGCTGTATTATATACGGCACCTCTCATTAGTCATTTTTTGCAACTCATGTTTAATTTTTTTATTACTAGTAAGGATAAACAAAATTAGTGTGTACATATTTAAATTGTACATTTTTATTTTCAATATATATATGTAATTTTCTTTAAAGATCAACAGTGGTACTGGTATCTTGTAACAACAAGTACAGCGGTTTTTGTTAGAAATTCTAACAAATGCATAAAAATGCTTGAAGGCAAGGACAAAATTAAAAGGAGATTATAAAACAAATGTAGATAGACATTGAGTCAAGTCACTGAGTGCCCTCAAGAAAACTGCAGGAGGAGGACCAAATGTGTCAGAACATCTCAGACCAGTGATGTAAATCATAAGTACATTTTTCCAGTGGTAGAAGTCTGATTGTCTGTCTCAGGTAATCAGGTATCTGTGCAGTTGACAATAATACATTTTTTTTTGGCCAAGTATATACAAAAATTTAATACACATTCTCTGTCAAGACAGTGTCATCAAGACACAGTACCGATGTACAAAGCAAAATTCTTTACAAATATTTTTTGAATCCTCAACTTAATATTAAAAAAACAGGACACTTTCCCTTGGTGTTGATTTTGCTCCTACGATATCTCACATGTTTGCAAGGATTGGTAGTGATAAGATCTTATCAGCATATGTTGTCATTTTTTACAAGTTTTGAATAAATGAATGTATTAAGCAGTAATTATTGTCTTGCAAGACTAATTTATTCACATTAGTTGTTATAGCTCTACTCACTTTTCTTGTCAACAATTGCTCTTTTTTTAAGAACAAAGTTATATACTTCAGTGAATTAGATCATCTTGCTTACCTTCCATAGGAATAAAAAAATGGCCAAAGTACTTTAAGCAAATTTAATATTAAAATTTGTTAGTAGTAGAGGTAGTAAATAAATAAATAAATAAATGTAATTTATTTATTAAGGCAATGTTTATTTACAGTGTATAGCGCATTTTATACAGAATGGTAATTCAAAGTGCTTTACATAAACAAAAATAAAGGAAACAAAAATGTAATTAATAAAAGATTTATAACTGATTTAGATTAAAAAAGATTAAAGAATAAAATTTTTTAATTGTGTATAAAAAGTTATAAAATAATGAAAAAGAAAAGTCATAATGGTGCGATCTGTCGGACGTAGCATAGTGCTCATTTGGTAAAGGCACAGCTAAACAAATGTGTTTAAAGTCTTGATTTGAATGTGTCTAATGTTGGAGCACTTCTGATCATTTCTGGCAACTGATTCCAGCAGAGGGGGTGCAGTAACTAAACGGAGATTCACCCTGCTTTGACTGAACTCTTAAAATTTCGAATGTTCTTGATCTTAATGATCTGATTGATCTGTTAGGTTTGTTTTCAGTCAGCATATCTGTAATGTATTGAGGTCCTATAGGCCATTTAAAGATTTATAGACAAGTACTAACACTTTAAAATCTATTCTGATAACTGGGAGACTGAGAAAGGACCTCAGGACAGGTGTGGTCTGCTCTGATTTTCTGATTCTGGTCAGAATCTTGGCCACAGTGTTCCGGATGAACTGTCTGACTGTCTTTTTGAGAAGACCAGTGAGGTGTCCATTACAGTAATCCACCCTGCTGGTGATAAAATCATAAACAAGTTTCTCTAAGTCCTCACTGGAAACAAAGCATCTAATTACTGCAATGTTTGAGATGATAGTAAGCTGATTTACTTACTGCTTTGACATGACTACTGAAATTCAGATCTCACTCTAGAATCACACCAAGATTCTTGATCTTTTTTTTGTTGTTTGACCCTTAGAGCCATGTGTGCATTCACCTTAAGAAAAAAAAAAAGCCAGAGCAATTTAATTTTGAGGGTATATTTCAACAATGACTCAAACTAGACTAGGCTGTCTAATTTTTTACTTCATCTTACAAATCTTGAGAGAACCTTTGAGAAACAGCTGACTTATATTCAGACCAGTGAAACCTCACCTTTCCTTCTCCCCCTCCTCTTTCTCTTTCCTTCTCCAAATGGCTTTTTTGCCAACAGCATGGATTCTATTTTAAGAATATTCTTAGATTCAGTGCGGTACCACTTAAAGAGTGGGCTTTATCATATCTGTGAAGTTTGCCTGAGTCTAAACAGGAGCTGGTTATACTCCAGAGACTCTCGAGCACTCATTTTCCCTTTTGAGCTGACTCCAGTAAATCATTTGACACCACGTCTTAAAAAGAGATGCGTGCATCAAATCTGAATTCACCACAACAAAAACACCCGTTGCTTTCCAGTGAAATCCAGCGGCTCTGGCGATGGTGTATATAGGAATTCCTCAGGGCACTGTGTGAATGGAGGCCTGGAAAAAGATTCAGCCCTTCCCCGTAGGATAATTGCTCCTCTCCCAGATGAGCTGTGCTGAATTGCTCCATACACAGTGTCGGAGGCGGCTGTAATTCTGTCTGAAATTTCACATTTTGCTCAGAGTCCCGCTGTGGGTGCAGATCTCCTGCTGGGGACTCGACTAAACCTTCCGCAAGACTAAAGCTCGGTCCCTCGTCTGCTTCTGATGGCATATGGCCGAGGGCGATTCTAGGATTTCAGCCTTAGGGGGCTCATCCCCTTACCTGAATAAGAGATGTTGTGGCTCAAAGGAATGTTTTTTTACAACAGTTCATGAGTTTAAATCAAAATCAGACTCATTTTTAATGGAACAACTAAGTAGCAAGATAAAAAAAATGAATACAATTATTATATACTGTAAATTTACCAATGCAGCAAAAACTATAAGGATGATAGAAGGAAATGATTCAGTTTGACAACTGTAGACAATGTTTTCTGCAACATGAGTCGAACAAAAAAGGTTTATTATTATTATATCTTATCGTAATATTTAGTACTTTGTAATGTTCAAATGTTTTTTTATCAGACTACAGTTACTTTTTGTTGATTGCATTATTATAAATGAATCACAATTACAGTAAATTATTTATAAATTGATTCGTTCAAAGATGAAAATAAAACAAAAAGACATTAACTTTAACAGCTTTGGGTTAATTTAAGAAAATTATATTTCATAATGATTAAATCCTTTATTTAGGAGCATTTTCTTTAACACTTTAGAATAGTGACTAAAACTAATAAGTTTTTAGTTTTAAAACGCATTTCTGCGGTTACACCTTCTGTTTACACTACCCCGGAGTTTTCGAGCTCTGAAAATGGAGTGTTTTGAAAACTCTTAAAAGGCCATTTTGGTTTTAAATCGCTGCTGCTCCATGCCAGTGTGAATGGGGGAAAACGGAGACATCTAAAAACGAAGGTATGGCTGCAGACATTCTGTGGAAGAACGCATCTGATTGGGGCTTTTCTCAATATTAAGAATAAAAGCGATCAGTCAAATGTGCAGAATCAGTGTACATGGTTAAGTAAATTAATATGTTTTTCTAAATGATCCTTGAGATCTGCAAAAACAAGTAATACCTGAGAACAAGTAATAGATAAAAAAAAAAAAAAAAACAGAATCGTTAGATAGAGACAAGATTAAATATCAGGTTTAACAACTTAAAGATGAGATCCAGCGGTAGATCCTTGATGAACTGTCCGACGTGTGCTGCTCTCACCTGGGGAGGTGTGCTTACCTGCTGACTGCCTGGAGCTCAGACGTGTGCATAAGCTGCAGCGCATGACAAAGTGTGTGTGGTCACGTGATGTACGTTTTCAGCGGTACAGTGTGGATTCTTTTCAGAATCGCTAGGTGAAACCGCCAGTGTGGATGTGAATTTTTTCATTCTAAAACACCATTTTAAAACTAAAACATATTAGTGTAAATGGGGCCTAACATGAACAATGTGTGTGTATCTTTTCATCATAGTTCAATACTTACATTAATAAAATCCAACGCTGTGCTAGTTAACATTAGTTAATGCACAGTGGATTAACATGAACTAACAATGAACAACTGTACTTTCAATAACTAGATGAATATATGCTGTAATCATTGTATTGTTCGTTGGTTTTTGTATAGATTCACTTGATTCACATTTCATACATTTTCTTGGCACAATTAATTGAAATTGAGATGTTTACATCATCTGAAAGCTGAATAAATAAACTTTCCATTGATGTATGTTTTGTTAGGATAGGATACAAATTGCTGAAAATCTCAGGATTAAAAAAAAAAATCTAAATATTGAATATTGCTTTTAAAGTTGTCCAAGTACAGTCCTTAACAATGCACATTACCAATAATAATAATAAAAAAGTTTGATATATTTGGGAATTTACAAAATATCTTCATAGATATGGATCTTCATGGAACAGAATTTTTGCTTAATTTTCATTCATTCATACATGTTTCTTCGGCTTATTTATCAGGGGTCACCACAGTGGAATGAACCATCAACTATTCCGTCATATGTTTTATGCAGCGGATGCCTTTCCAGCCACAACCCAGTATTGGGAAGCATGCATAAACTCTCACATTCATACACACACATAGACACTATGGCCAGTTTAGTTCATCCTATTAACCTATAGAGAAATATTCACCTGTGGGGGAAACCAATACACCAGGAGAAAACCCACACGAACATGGGGAGAGCACGCAAACTCCATACAAAAATGCCAACTGACCCCCTAGAGACTCGAACCAGTGACCTTCTTGCTATGAGACGACAGCGCTAACCACTTAGCCACCATGCTGCCCTTTTTTGCTTCATATTTTTGGCATAAACGAATAATCGATAGTTCGACACACACAATGCATTTTGGACTATTGGCAAATAATAAACCCATACACTATAAGACACGCACCAATGTAATTGCTCATTCAGCATGTCATCTTCATCAATTTGTGTAGCCCAGAAACAGAAACAGGCTATACTGTAGAGTAGTTGATAAGCTCAGTTTAGGTCTATCTTTTTACAGGTCATGATATTTGCCCCTTTCCCTGCTCTTTTTATGGTATATCATCTCTACATTCATGCATACACATGCATGATTATGGCTTTAGGGCTGCGCTGCATGTGCAATATTCATCTCCCTTCAAATAATATAAGAGCTCAACTATTATTCATTGAAGTTCTGACCTTACAGAAACTCCTTTGAGATTGGGCCGAGCATGTTATGCTGTTAAAGGAAATAGAAATACTTTGTTGTTTCTCTCTTCTGTTTCCCAACTGACATTTAAAATGGGCTTTTTGATTGAGTGTGGTGTTTTAACTTGAAGGTTTAAGTGTTTGCTAACATATCCTGCAGCGTCAACACTAGCATCCCTGGCTTAGGCTCATTAGCATAGTGAAGCGTTGCCTAGAGAGGGTGGCGCTTCTGCCAGCGCTGTGCAGTGAATTGTATTTGCCCTTTCTTGGTGGATGGGAAAGGGGGGAAACCCAATCTCAATTCCACACATGAGTCATGAATTCAGCCGCGTGTGTGAATATGGCTCACATTCAGGGCCTGGCTGGAACTGAATCTAATTGGATGCAATCGACTTTGAATGCAGATAAAACACTTGATTAACAGTGCTACAACAAGCCTTGTGATTAGCACCAACTGGTAATGGCCGGCCTTCTGTGTGCATCCTGGGATTGACATTGGAGACAAAGCAGGCTGTTTTGGGGCCAAATAAAAGTTGGACAAGATGCGTTTGCCTTTATTAGCTCACTTTGTACAATAGTTAGTTCTGGACCTCAAATTTGATTGGCTGAAAGGTCTTTCCAGCTGTGCTATATTCTATCAGTCTGTTTATAGCATTTCTCACAGAGATTGTCATTGTGAAAAAACAAAGCTACTGTCATTTTTACTAATATTGCTGTTGATCTGTATCAGCTTTTTAGATAAAAATGCAAACGTTTAGGTTTTAACAACATGTTCTGTTTATAAAGATATTTTGAAAATCGTCATTAATGTTTTAAAAAATTGGAGCTCCACGTGAACTCATGAACCTACAGAAAGCATACTTTCCTCTGCAACTTGCTTTAGTATTTGGGTTTAGTATATAGTGGATAAACATAAGATATAATGATAACACTTTAGTTTAAATCGAGTTCTGACTGTTAATTAGTGGGTTATCGCCTGCCTATTTTTAAGAAATTGTTTTTTTAATTCATTCATTCATTTTGTTGTCGGCTTAGTTCTTTTATTAATCCCGGGTCACCACAGCGGAATGAACCGCCAACTTATCCAGCAAGTTTTTACATGCCCTTCCAGCCGCAACCCATCTCTGGGAAATGTTTTTTAATTGTACTTACAAATTCTGTCTAGTCTTATTCTAGTCTTAAGACCTAAACCTACCCAATACCTGACAACCACATTAATACATATTAATAATTAGCAAATAATGAGTTTACTGAAGTAAAAGTTATAGTTTATTTTAGTTAATTGTAGGAATTGTAACTTACCATAATGTGTAACTAATTTAACATGTCAGATGCAGTGTTCCTTTAAAAGAGTAATTAGTTATAGTTACTAGTTACTGCTCAGAAATAGTAACTGTGTTAGAAACTTACATAATTATAAAAGTAACTAATTACCAATAAAAAAGTAACTATTGCATTACTATTAAATCTTGACAAAGAAATACAATTATTAAATTATTTATAAAATAAATTGGTGAGAAAACATCATTTTTATTTGCTTTGACCTCATTGCTTCGTCTCCTCCTTTGGTAGCAGAGCTCCAAAGTTATCACCTGCATATCTACAAATTTTGTGGCAGCGTGCGACGATGTGAGGTGCTTCATTAGATTAGAATTACTTGTCACTGACGCAGACATACTCTATTTTATTTTTTTTTTTTTTCCTGGGCATTTCATAATGTTGTGTGATACATAAACATTCTTTCCTTTCACCTCAGTGAGGGAAAAGTAGTGCTTCCTGATTGCAAACTTGTTGGATTTGCCATCGTTCTGACTCCTGGTCATTGGTGTTTGCGTGTGCTTGTTTGTGAATTCTAACTATACTGCTTCTGATTGGCAAACGATGGAATAAAGGTACTAGGGTTGGGCATCTAAGCTATAATGCCGATCCGATACACATCTCGATACAAAGAATACGATCCGATATATTAGCGATACATTTGTGACATATTGCGATGCAACACGATACGATTCACACCCATATCACGATACAATGCGATAATTCAGCACTAACTAATTAGATCAAGTTTATGAGATGATGTGAAAGAGGATGCTGTGCCATTAAATAAGTTTGATTATTTATTAACCAAGCAAAACCAAGACTTTTTTTTACAAACTGGCACTTCTCTCAGAGCCAGAGTGTCAGTTTACAGTAGAGGGCCATTTTAGAACATATAGCACATATTATTTAAGTTTTTTCAAGATAAACAATGTATAAGTGCAATATATATTAAAATATATATATATTTGCACTCTTTCAACATAAAGGTTTACCATTGCACAACAAGAATTGTGATTTAACTTTTCAACTATGAAAACAAGTTTTACAAAGATATTTTGCCACTGAATATTCAAAACTTAAGGTCGTGAACTAGCAGTGTTATGCTGCTTTCAAACATCACTGTCACTGTAAACAACAGACTAATAAAAATATAATTAAATACAAATTAACATGAGGAGGTGTTTAAAACCTTCGTTCTCCGTGACACTAGGCTGAATATCTTTGCAGATGAACAATGCAGTAACATCCGTTATTGGCGTAGAGCGCACAAAACTGTTGCGCATGGAAAAAAACTTGCAATGCTTTTCTCACCACTTTTGGAGCTGGTAGCTACAGTTGAAGCAGTGCAGAAAGCCGGGGATGCAGAAACACTGGAAGATGTTTCCACAACAACACCGTGGCGCCGCTTCAAGTGAGATTTCAGATTAGTCGTACTGCCCGTGTATTTTACAGATGCGCGGCACATTTTGCAAATTGCATCTGTCCTGTCAAGTCGTCCATCCTTAAATCCATAATGTTGCCATACTTTAGATTTAGAACTCGGTGGGGAATAAAATGTTTGTTTTGCTTCTCGCACTTTCTGAGGGCGCACCACTAGCTTCATCCGCACACCTGATACACTGAGTTGTAGTGTGTGCACATCCGCAAATCCGTTGCTAAGGCATACTTTATGTAGGTCGATTAAATTATGCGCCAAAAACAGGTTGACAACACTTGTTAATAAATAAAAAATACATTCTATATTAAAAATATAAGTTGTATCTTGGAAAAACCGATGCATCTTGCAAAAAACGATGCATCTCGATTTGCTTCCAAAATTTCATTCGTCCTCTGCTGTTCTACCGATGCACTCGCATCGTGCACGCACATAACCGCGTATCGATACATATCGGTTAATTTTCCCATCCCTAAAAGGTACGAGAGCTGACACTGGGGCAATACCTTTTCAAATGGTATTTGTATCTAAAGAGTCCTTAGTGGTACCTCAAAGATACATATCAGTACCCAAATGCACCTAAAATGTACCTTTGAGGTACCAACATGTGAACAAATATGCACCTTTTAGAAAGGGACTGCCCCAGTGTCAGCCCTTGTACCTTTATTTCTGAGAGTGTATGTACACATTTTCAGTTAAACCACATTCATATACACTCCAATAGTCATCACTGGTTGTTTATCTGGCCCACCCCAGGCCCAAACACACACACACACACACACACACACACCAGAGAAAAAGAGGTTCTATGGCTGAGAGAGACGCTGCTCGCATGAAAACCACATCAGCGTTCTCAATTACAGTAATGCACATTTTATTGTCAGTAACAGTGTACTTGTTGCTGAAAAAATTATTGCCATTAGTAACACTTTTCATGTATAGCACTGTTATTCCCATCACTTGTTAGATCTGAAAGATCATATGTTAAATATTGTTGAAAACCAGTATACTTTGTCTTCCATTGTATTTTTTCATGGATGTGAATTACTACCAGTTTCCAACATTTTTCAAAACATTTTTTGTGTGTGTGTGTGTGTGTGTGTGTGTGTGTGTGTTTAGATGAAACTCATAATGGTTTAAAACCAGTTGAGGGAGAGTAAATGTTCATTCTTGGGTGAACTAGCTCAATTTAAAATAGAGGTGTCTTTGTGTTTTTAACTGAACTCCTTCGCAACTTTAATAGCTATTGTTGCTTTTGAAATAAATTTGCATTATATCATTCTTGGTGTTGAAAAACTGTCTGTGTGCTAGTGATGACAATTTACTTTAGTGCTGGCTGCATTCTTATGCTAATAAAAGGCATCAAGAGAGTATCTTTACCTGTGAGTCACAAAAATTTATATTTAAAGGAGACAAAAGCAGTAGGGTGATCTCATGTCTGTTTAAATTTGAAAATTTTACGTGTTAGTGATTATTTAGTGAACATGGTTTGAATAGATCATATTTATTTATTTATTTATTTGTTCATTCATTCATTTTCTTTTTGGCTTAGTCGCTTTATTAATCTGGGGTCACCACAGCATTGCCCCATTTATTTATTTGTTTATTCATTTATTTAATCCGTGATCCTTTTTTTTAACAATTATGAGATTGACTTAAATTATCTTTGCTGTATCACTGTCAATTTCTCTCATACTACTTATACAGTAATGTACAAGCAGTGTTGGATAAAGTTACTTTTAAAAGTAATAAATTACCATTCAAAGTCTATTATGATCTTAAACATAACATACTTAAACAAAACATACTTTCTTTAAAAAAGTAACTACGTATGCAGTTACTTTTTAAAGTGATTTAAGATTAATAGATTACTTTTAAAAGTAATAGCCTATAAGCTAATGATGATCTTTAGCCTTGACATATTCTCAACGCAGCAGTTTCGAATACCATATTGATTTTGTAAAATGGTCACAGAGAAATAGAAATATTAAAGTATATAGTACTTTTTAAAAGTACATTCTTTACATAACCTTACACCAGAAAATGTCCCAAGGTGTAACAGGCCTTGCATGATGGTGCTCATATACAAACAGAGACTGACACTGGTCTAATGAGCTGTGCCATTTATTCATTGTTTAACACAGTATACAGTGTGTTTTCTCACACACTTGCATTATTGTGCAGTAGGCTGTCACAAACTCTGGTGTTTTAGCAAAGTTTTAATGACCATCCATATTTATGTTGAGGTCTCTTCCTTAAGATTTAAACTGAAAATATAGGTAATGTGTTCACAGTTAAAAATAAGTATTTTTTTAAAGCACACTTATTCTTTAACACTTGACTGGTCTGAAGTATATCAGGCTGTATTCATCACATTCCTAAGTTAATCTTAAGATTTTGCCTTTGTTTATTTTCATTTATTCATTATTTTATTTTCGGCTTAGTCCCTATATCAACCAGGGGTTGCCACAGTGGAATGAACTACCATCTTATCCAGCATGTATTTTACGCAGCTCCAACCTAACACTGGGACACATCCATACACAATTTTTCACACCCATACACAGCCAATTTAGCTTAATTTAATTTAATTTAATTTAATTTAATTTAATTTAATTTAATTTAATTTAATTTAATTTAATTTAATTTAATTTAATTTAATTTTAATTTTAATAAAATTTTATTTTATTTTATTTTATTTTATTTTATTAAATTTTATTTAATTTTTGTACAGTGGATCGTATGCTGCCAGTTTATGACCTGCATTTATCCAAATGCAGGATTTATTACACAGAGAATAGTCAGGCAGATGATGGTTACAATCAGGGGCAAACAGTAACATACAGGCAAATCCAGGAGAGTGGTCGATCTGGGCGGCAAACAACATAAAGCACATAAACAAACAAAGCAAATATCACTACAAGGCAAGGCAAAACACGTCGTAATGTTCACTTTACAGCTTCAAGACTACTGTGTGTGTTTGAGAGGTGTATAAATAGTTTGTGTAATTAGTCCTGAAGCTCTGTCTGTTTGCAATAATGGGGGATCTAGGCCAGGTGAGTGAGTGAAGTGCATGATGGGATTTGTAGTGCAGTTGAATGTGAGTGTTGTCCAGTAGCCCGCAAGAGCAACACTGCTGATGATCATAACAGTGACAGTTTTACCAGCTGTTTTTCTCTCGACACATAATGTCACTGTTCAGGTGGAGACTGAGGCATAATTAGAGGATCATTATACCATTGCTAAAACATTAAATCTAATGGTGCCTTAAAACTTTAGCTCCATACATCTGTACATCTATGTATCTCTCACCATTAGATACTTTTTAGTATCCATATTTGATTTTAAAACAGAACTGTTTGCAGCATACCACAACTTGCCTGTTGGAAGTTCATTGAAAAATATATATATATATATATATATAAATATATGTATATATATATATATATATATATATATATATATATATATATATATATATATATATATATATATATATATATTTTTTTTTTTTTTTTTTTTTTTTCCCCCAGAGTTATTATACTGTATCTGTGAACACACATAAGCATACCTGAAATTGAAACATTTTAAACACAGCAATGTTTCGGATACATATTATACTGTACTCGTCTGTTTGTCCACATTGTTTTGGTCTCAATCGGTGCAGTGTGAGTTGCCCTTAAAAGTGATTGACTGGAATAAAACCGGCTTGTATGTAATGCTTTGTGGTCCCTTCAAAGGGAGGACTCGTCCCCTTTTGGTGAAGCGTTGAGTGGAGGCGATGGTGAAACTGCCTGGAAAGTGAGGCAGAGGCAGATTTAATGAGGTTGCCTGGGAATGTTGGGAACTATTATTTCTTATGTGCCCTTTCAGTCGAGCTTAAAAAATTTTGCGAAATGTTTTGCTCATGTAACATAGAGACTTGTCTTTTTCATCTTTTATGAACTTAGCATTTAGCTGGGCCGAACCGCCCGTGGCTCTCATTAACATTGCTCATAAACTCCTCCTCAAGATACACAAGTCTTAAACATGAGAGAAAACTGTGAACATGAAATTAAAACTCTGTGAATTGAAGAAAAATAAGGCAGGAGAGAGAGACGAGAGTCGGTTGGCACAGTTTTCATTCGGTTTGGATATCTCAAGTGAAAAAAAAAAAAACTGTGAAATAATCCAACTAGATGCAAATAACAGCTTTAGGATACTGGCTAGAGCATTCTGTGTCAAAACAGTGTTCCTAAATTTATGGTAGTAATTATTTAAATGAACAACCGAAGTCCAATTGTGCCAGTCAACTCCTACCAACTGTCTGGATTTTAAACCACATTTGATATTGTTTTATTAGGATTTTATTAAACATATTTTTTATTAAACAGATTTATATATTTATGTTTTCATTTAGTCATTTGTTAATTTATGCATGAATGCATTTATTTATGAATATATGTAAGCATTTATTCCTGTATTTATTTAATGTAAACATTTATTTAAATTATTATTATTTTTATCATTGTTATCAATGCATTATTATTATTATTATCATTATCAATTTATTATTATTATTATTATTATTATTATTTTTTGTTTTATTATTGTTAGGAGTAGTTGTAGTAGTAGTAGTAGTTTATCATCTAATAAAATAATTCATAGTAGCATACATAATAGCCCTTGTTTGTTTAATATAAATATTTATTTATTTTATTGTAATAATGCATTTGAGAATACAGTTGTGTAATTAAACAAATAATAATAATAATATTAACAATAAAAAACAAATAATAATAATAATAATAATAATAATAATAATAATAATTATTATTATTATTATTATTGTCATCATCATCATCATCATCATCATTATATCAAACAATTAATAATAGCATAATTAATTACCGTTTGTCTTTTTTTTTTTATTAAATTCCATTTTCTACTTTATTTCTACTGCAAAATACTGTAAACATCTCTGAATTAAATTAAAGAGGCGTTCATTTTTCATACAGAAAGAATGACATTTACCTAATTTAAATCCACACGGCATCATCGTGCAGCATCAGCGTCTGTTTAAACTGAACGTGTGAACTTTTCTATTTTTTCTGTATTTTCTGTAGACTCTCACAGGCGCACCGCTCTCATTGAAATGAGTGGGAGCGCTCGTCCTGTGTGGAGGACATCGCAGCTCCTCTGATAACCACCTTCCCTTGTGCTCCTCTATTTTCTCCATGATCCTCAGCAGCCGGCCTACGCACACGCGCACACACACACACACACACAAACACACACACTCCCACGTCCTCACACACAGATACACCTCTTTACTGTGGCTATGCATTGATGTTCAGACGCTCCTCTGAAGTCTCCTTCCTGACTCCAGGAGGGACGAGGCTGGAGACGAGGAGAGGGATTCAAATCTCCCAAACACTACTGACACACGGGGCCTGGTACCTCTTTGATTCCACAAAGGATACAGAAGTAAATAACTGAAAAAACAACCGCCAAAAAAAAAAAAAAAAGTATGAAGGTGCAGAAGTGGATTTCTTGTGCTTTGCGTTTTGCTAAAACTTGTTTGTGAGCTTGTTTTTTCTTGGTTCAATTTGGAGACCCCTCTTTGTTTGGCAACAACAGTAGTTTAGAATGATTAGTCAAGAATGATGTGATAATCATGGTAGCAGTAATCAAAGCAAGTTTTTTTCTTTTCTTTTTTCATTTTGCTGCATGTTACATGTGTCTGTTTTTATGTTGTTGTTATGTGTTGTAATGACTTTAGGCTCATAAATACAGAATATGTAAAATGAGGTAAGTTTTTTTAAACTAATATCGAGAGGATCACATGCTATGATTGACCGCGGCTGGTCTCACATCAACGATCATTGATAAACCAATCAGATAAATCCAAGCCTACAATAAACTTCCCCTTTTATCTTACCTTCCTTATCTTTATTTTAGAAGAGTCCCCCCATCCATGCCATCGCCCCCTTTTCCTCTTTTACCAGTGGAAGCTCTCAAGACCTACTGTACCTGATCTCGGACCCCATTCTATGTTAAATGGCCAGGTGGGAGCCTTGGGCTCAAGCATCCCTGAACCAAGGGTTCTCTTCCAGCACAGCATGCCAAACCTGCAATTAGTATCAAGCAATAGCTAAGTGTGTACTCTGGAAAATGTATGTATTCAAATTTTTTATAGTATTTAATGCATATAATGTAATGTTCTTTTTAAGCTGTGAGTAAAATATAATAATAATAATAATAATAATAATAATACCAATAATGAAAGTGAGCTTGATATATCTGCAAATGCGGTTTTAATGTGTTATATATTTTTATATATATATATATATATATATGTGTGTGTGTGTGTGTGTGTGTGTGTGTGTGTGTGTGTGTGTGTGTGTGTGTGTGTGTGTGTGTGTGTGTGTGTGTGTGTGTGTGTGTTTGTTTTTATATCCTGGTGTGGACTTGGACCTGTTTACACACCAAACCCGTGGGGACCTTTTGAGCGGTGGGGACCTGAATGTGGGTCCCCACCGGCACAACCATTGAAACTGATAGAAATGGCCATTTTAACATAGGTGGCAGTGTTTTCCTGAATTTGCCCCAAAGTCCTAATGGGGTTGGTTTCACCAGCCATGAACTGTGTGTGTGTAAAAGTGTGTTTAAGAGTGCGCCTTCAATGGTCAATAGTGGAACAACTGTGTGTGCGGTTTTTTGAGAGTGCGCCCTCTATGGTCAATATTGGAACAACCGTATGAGCGGTTTTTGAAAGTGCGCCCCCAATGGTCAATATTGGAACTGTGTGTTTTTTATATAAATGCTATAATTCTTCTTTTTAACACTGATTAATATAACTTGCAGATACAAGATAATTCCCATTATGCAATATTATTATTTAATTTAAAAAAAATTGTGAAACTTGTTCAATGATTAAGGACTTTTCCCAGAAGTGAGAAAGTAATGAAGTAAACAATGATTTTTCATACATGTTTACATTAAATATTCCACTCTCATTAATAAGCACTGAAATTACATAAGGTTGATAAGCATAAGTATAACCAAAATTATATGGATTTAGACAGACTTTTCTGTTTTTTAATGACAAGGAGGGTGCACTATAAATGTATTTTCCTATGTTATGAGAATATATTTTTATTAAGATCAGTGATTATTGATGCACAGTACTATTATTTTGACGATCACTGCTGGATATTTGGTGGAATGATCCATTCTTTGGTTTGATCTAATGATACT
The DNA here is from genome assembly GCF_052040795.2 of Danio rerio. NCBI lineage: Eukaryota > Metazoa > Chordata > Actinopteri > Cypriniformes > Danionidae > Danio > Danio rerio. Next base: position 35,123,667 of record NC_141032.1, read on the forward strand.
TACTGTACAACTGCAAGCACATGGAGGTTATGAGCAGGGCCAGACGGAATCTGTGGACGTTTTTTGCTATTTCTGCGGAGAAGTTTAATAAAAATCTGCGGATTTCTGCGGAATTATTTTGGGAGTATCCAGCGGAGTATCATAACTAAAACTTTAATATATTAAATAAAAAGTAATAAATTACTGAATAAAAACTGAATAAATTCTGATTTACACATTTACTCTAGTAAATAAACAGAATTAATAATGGGCTAAAAATCTGCAGAAATCTGCACACAGATTCCGTGTGGGCCTAGTTATGAGACAACATTATGAGAAATACCACTGTATTTGAAGGATACAACTTAAAAAAAAAATTAAGATTTAAAAAACACTTTTCAGTGATGCGCAGAGAGATAATTGTATTAACTATATATATATATATATATATATATATATATATATATATATATATATATATATATATATATATATGAGTTTATTTCATGGATCTATTGGAATATTTATCCTAAAATTTTATATGGATTATTATTACTAATATTGGCAATAAAAATCTGAGTTTTTTCCTGCATGGATAACAACGGGGCAGCCACCTCCATCAAATTTTGCACTGCCTTCCAGCTTTTAAGCAAATGAGGTAGGCTTTGCTGTCATGTGCACCAACAAAACCCAAGTGATGTTCAAGCACTGGTCATTTTGGCCATTAACAATTTTTCATACTTTCAGACTGTAGTTTATTTTAAAATATGACCCATGTTATCCGTTCTTAATACAATGATGTGTATTTAGCCAAGTATTGCATGTTGCATAAGCGCACAAGCCAATGCTGTTATGGTTATCAGCTGGAGTGCCAACAAGACTCAAGGGCACTCCAGCTTATATGTACACCTCACCAGCTACTCACAAACATCATGCTTTGCACCAATCCTATCCGCTTGTTAAGTGGCGACGTGTTTGTGATGTATGTATACTGTTTCCGGGTCCAAGCCATTCATTTGAGTGGAGAAATCATTCGTTTATGATCGCATTTTATTCCTATCACTCATTAAAGTTAATTTTATATAAAGTCATAGTGTAAACAACAATCTCTGGGCTTGCTGCATCACAAATATCAACATTTTAACAATTTATAAAACAATGAATCACTTTCTGGCCATTGGATATTAGGCATGGACATATATACTGCGATCGTGACTTTCGAAAGTATTAAATCGCTTTTTAAACGTTTATTAGTACCATTTCATGAGTCTCCCCATTCAGTTGAATAGAGCGCTTGGACCCGGAAGCCGCTCTGCGTGACGTCACACTTAACAAGCGGATTACTCTCTACAGCTGATGACAATCTGGATTTGTCACACACGCATATCTGCAGGTCATTATTGGCAGCCTCAGCTCTACGCCCAAGCCCACCTCAGCTCAGCCTCAACTACATGCCCAGGCCTTCTTCAGCTCCTCTTCCTGCCAAGGCCCGCCTCAGCTCCGCTTCCTGCCAAGGCTCGTCTCAGCTCTGCTTCACGCCCAGGCCCGTCATGGCTCGGCTCCACGTCCATGCTCGCCTCAGCTCCACACACATGCTTCGCACAGCACTGCTTCATGCCCAGGCCCACCTCAGCTCCACTTCATGCCCAGGTCCGTCACGGCTTAGCTTCACACCCAGGCTCGCCTCAGCTCAGCCTCAGCTCCACGCCCAGGCCTGCCTCAGCTCCGCTTCACACCCAGGCCCGTCACAGCTCAGCTGCACACCTAGGCACTCCTCAGCTCTGTGCTCTGCTTCACATCAGGCCTGCTTCAGCTCTGCTTCATGCCCAGGACCACCTCGGCTTGGCTCCATGCCCAGGCCTACCTCAGCTCAGCCCCATGCCCAGGCTCACCTCAGCTCCACGCCCAGGCTCATCTTAGCTCCACGCTCAGGCTCACCTCAGCTCCAGGCCCTGGCCTTCCTCAGCTCCACACCCAGACTCGCCTCAGCTCCACGCACAGGCTCGCCTCAGCTCCACGCACAGACTCGCCTCATCTCTACTCCCAGGCCGCTTAGCTCAGCTCCGCTTCACGCCCAGGACCACCTCGGCTCAGCTTCATGCCCAGGACCACCTCAGGCCCGTGCCCAGGCCTGCCTCAGCTCAGGCCCATGCCCAGGCTCTCCTCAGCTCCACCCCAAGGCTCGCCTCAGCTCCACCCCAAGGCTCGCCTCAGCTCCACGCACAGGCTCGCCTCAGCTCCACGCACAGGCTCGCCTCAGCTCCACGCACAGACTCGCCTCAGCTCTACTCCCAGGCCGCTTAGCTCAGCTCCGCTTCACGCCCAGGATCACCTCGGCCCATGCCCAGGCCCGCCTCAGCTCAGCCCTGTGCCCAGGCTCTCCTCAGCTCCACGCCCAGGCTCATCTCAGCTCCACGCCCAGGCTCTCCTCAGCTCCACGCCCAGGCTCTCCTCAGCTCCACGCCCAGGCTCATCTTAGCTCCACGCCGAGGCTCACCTCAGCTCCATGCTTGCCACAGCTCAGCCTCAGCTCCAGGCCCTGGCCCTCCTCAGCTCCACACCCAGGCTATCCTCAACTCCACGCCCAGGCTCATCTCAGCTCCACATCCAGGCCCTCCTCAGCTCCACACCCAGGCTCTCCTCAACTCCACGCCCAGGCTCAGCTCAGCCCCGTGCCCAGGCTCATCTCAGCTCCACGCCCAGGCTCTCCTCAGCAGTTGGTGGAATGAACTCCCTAACTGCATCAGAACAGCAGAGTCACTCGCTATTTTCAAGAAACGACTAAAAACTCAACTATTTAGTCTCCACTTCACTTCCTAAGCTGCAATTGCCTCTTTGAATATCACACTAATTGTACAAAAAAAAAAAAAAAAAAACTACTAACACTTCCCTTCTTAGACTTTACAGACCTGAAACTTGCCTTTAGTACTTATTCATTGTTGCTCTTAGTTGTGTAAATTGCTTCCTTGTCCTCATTTGTAAGTCGCTTTGGATAAAAGCGTCTGCTAAATGACTAAATGTAAATGTAAATGTAAATGTAAGCTCCACGCCCAGGCTCACTTCAGCTCCATGCTCGCCTCAGCTCAGCCTCAGCTCCAGGCCCTGGCCCTCCTCAGCTCCACACCCAGGCTTGCCTCAGCTCCACGCCCAGGCTCGCATCAGCTCCACTCCCTGGCCCGCCTCAGCTCAGCTTCAGCTCCACGCTCATGCCTGCCTTCAAGTCCAAGTCCATGCCTGCCTCAGCTCAGCATCAGTTGCACACCTAGGCCCTCCTCAGCTCTGTGCTCTGCTACACTCCAGGCCCGCCTTAGCTCTGCTTCACGCCCAGGACCACCTTGGCTCAGATCCATGCCCAGGCCCACCTCAGGCCCATGCCCAGGCCCGCCTCATCTCAGCCCCATGCCCAGGCTCTGCTCAGCCCCATGCCCAGGCTCTCCTCAGCTCCATGTCCAAGCTCATCTCATCTCCAGGCCCAGGCTCTCCTCAGCTCCACGTCCAGGCTCATCTCATCTCCAGGCCCAGGCTCTCCTCAGCTCCACGTCCAGGCTCATCTCATCTCCATGCCCAGGCTCATCTCAGCTCCACGCCCAGGCTCTCCTCAGCTCCACGTCCAGGCTCATCTCATCTCCATGCCCAGGCTCATCTCAGCTCCACGCCCAGGCTCTCCTTAGCTCCACGCCCAGGCTCATGTCAGCTCCATGCCCAGGCTCACCTCAGCTCCATGCCCACCTCAGCTCAGCCTCAGCTCCATGCCCAGGCCCTCCTCAGCTCCACACCCAGGCTCGCCTCAGCTCCACTCCCTGGCCCACCTTAGCTCAGCTTCAGCTCCACGTCCATGCCTGCCTCAGCTTAGCATCAGTTGCACACCTAGGCCCTGTGCTCTGTGCTGTGCTACACTCCAGGCCCGCCTCAGCTCTGCTTCACGCCCAGGACCACCTTGGCTTGGCTCCATGCCCAGGCCCACCTCAGGCCCATGCCCAGGCCCGCCTCAGCTAAGCCCCATGCCCAGGCTCTGCTCAGCCCCATGCCCAGGCTCTCCTTATCTCCACGTCCAGGCTCATCTCATCTCCACGCCCAGGCTCATCTCAGCTCCACGCCCAGGCTCTCCTCAGCTCCACGCCCAGGCTCATGTCAGCTCCACGCCTAGGCTCTCCTCAGCTCCACGCCCAGGGTCATGTCAGCTCCATGCCCAGGCTCACCTCAGCTCCATGCCCACCTCAGCTCAGCCTCAGCTCCATGCCCAGGCCCTCCTCAGCTCCACACCCAGGCTCGCCTCAGCTCCATGCCCAGGCTTGCCTCAGCTCCTCTCCCTGGCCCGCCTCAGCTCAGCTTCAGCTCCACGTGCATGCCTGCCTCAGCTTAGCATCAGTTGCACACCTAGGCCCTGTGCTCTGTGCTCTGCTACACTCCAGGCCCACCTCATCTCTGCTTCACGCCCAGGACCACCTCGGCTTGGCTCCATGCCCAGGCCCACCTCAGGCCCATGCCCAGACCTACACTCCCTGGCCCGCCTCAGCTCAGCTTCAGCTCCACTCCCATGCCTGCCTCAGCTCAGCTGCACGTCTAGGCCCTCCTCAGCTTTGTGCTCTGCTACACTTCAGGCCTGCTTCAGCTCAGCTTCATGGCCAGGACCACCTTGGCTTGGCTCCACGCCCAGACCCACCTCAGGCCCCTCAGCTCAGCCCCATGCCCAGGCCTTCTTCAGCTCCACGCCCAGGCTCACCTTAGCTCCATACCCGCCTCAGCTCAGCCTTAGCTCCACGCCCAGGCCCACCTCAGCTCAGCTTCAGCTCCACGTCCATGCCTGCCTCAGCTCAGCCTCAGCTCCACGCCCAGGCCCACCTCAGCTCCCCTCCACACCTAGGCCCGCCTCAGCTTCGCTCCACGCCCAGGCCTTCTCCAGCTCCGCTCCATGCCCAGGCCCACAGCAGTAGAAAATAATTTATGTGGTTTTCTTGAACTCTACTTAATTTATACAACACTTCAGTATATCGTTTACTGACAATTATTAGCCAAAATATTCTGATTGTCTACTGCTATGCTGTATTTTTTCAACAAAAAAAGTATTAAAGTAGAATAAAAGCATCAGGGAAGGTGAAAGCTCTTGACGCCTAAATTGACAACATTTGCTTATTTTTGCTGATGATTAGGTAATCAAAGACATTTGAATGTTAGAAGAGCGTGAATTCAACATACACTATTTTGTTATGGTGTTTGATTCCCATGCCCTTTTCCTTTAATATTTTGATGGTTTTCTCAAATCTCTTTGAAAGTATTGTGTTATGGCTGTATGACTGGGACATACAGTATCCTAAAATGCTTTACATGGCTTAATGTAGAACAATGCTTAACATGTCTGCATCATTAGTCAATGCATAATATGCTTTTATTAACAAGGTGAAGGCTACATTAAATCATAATATCATTTTCAAAATTTAATATCATTGTAACTCATCATATTAACTGCATTAAGCCAAATCAAGTGTTATGCATGGACAGGCTCTAATTAGGACTGATCTGCTTGTCTATACTGTTTTATCCACAATAAATACAGTATAATACAGAGCAAAATATTATTTTCAGCAAAACGTAGGAATTAAATGATTAGTTCACTTGAAATTAAAATTACACCAACTTTTATTCACCCTCAAGACATCTTAGGTGAAACTGAACTAATAATTTATCTAAACCAACATAGTTAGATTGTCACCTCTGTTCTGTTAAAAAGCGAAATACTCAGTGAAACGCTCTCCCCATTAGACTGTAGGTCTACATGACAACATGCCTGCAGTGATGTACACTCTTAAGATCACTTAATGTGAAAATGTGCTTAAAGTACTAAGACTCAAATTCAGCATACACCAAATTACTGTATGTAATCGCAATGCAACTTCATAAACAGATAAGCCAACAAAACCATTGATAAGACTAATGCAATGCCATGTTGTGCAATGCCTGTTTCAGTTTTAAAATGGTCATGTACTATCATGGGTTCAGAATAAAGGCTCTCAAAGGTGTGGGAGAGTTGCTCTGTTTATTTATAATTTTGGTTTATGTATCAGTAAATCAAAAAGTCTATATTTAAATAAAGCCTAATAAACAAATTTGTATACAAAATAATTATTTTTAGTTTTTATTTCCATGGTTAAAAAGGAATCATGGACACATATGAACATTAATTTCTGTGTTTTGCATCAGACATAAATCAACTTAATGTAAGAGGTCTAAACAAAACACTGACAATAGATGGTCAGAACGAAGGCCTGATGAGTACAACGAAACATTCCCGAGCAGTGTGTTGACCTGACTTAAAAAGTCCCCACCCCGACCACCCCTCCCCCACTGGATGATGCAATCGCGCGCGGCCGCCATTTTAGTTTCTAATTGGAGCGGAGCAGGTAATGCAGAATACACTGCCGCGAGCGCGACGCAGGCGGCACCTCATCAGAGATTTCATCGAGTGATGGACGCATGATGGAGGAAAAAAAAAGGTAAGACTTGTTATATAAATATCATCGTAAATTTAGAATTCTGTTTATAGACTGACCACTTCAACAGATTAAGCATGCTGTTAAGATTGGTTTGGCTATACTGTTATAGCAAGGCTGACGTTAGTTGTTCACTAAGGTTAACTAAGTTAACGTTAATGTTAGCAAGCATATTGGTTTGTGTCGTAATTAACTTTCATTATGCTAACAGAACTATGTGAAGGTCTTAACCTAAGAGCACGTGTGTTGTAAACATTTTTCATACACTTTAAGGTAAGTTAGGTAAACAATACAAACTAATGTGCTTAAAGATTTAACGTTACCAATGTCTCATATCCATAATGGAAATGTTTAAACTTGGAGGTTACGTTAGTAATGCTGACCCCAAGTTCACGCCTGGGTTAGAATCGGCGTGATATTAACTGTTTATTTCTTCAGTGAGTGCTCCAAAAGACAGTATAAGCATGTTTTGTTAACGTTAGAGTAAGTTACTTTATTTAATACTAACGTTAGCCGCTTCTAGTTGTATATCACACGTGGCCTAATGCTAAGTTCAGTATGTGTACATTTATTGAAATTACCTTTACTTTGCTTCCATACAGATTAAACGAAGAGAGACATTCAGCTATACAGAAGGTAATTCTTATTTGTTTATAATGTATATCCCAGACAGCACACATACGTTGGGCCGACGTCGTGCCGATTTTCAAAATTCCATCGGCGCGATGTCGCTCAGGGAGCGTTTGCTAATTGGCAAAATGTCGCCGCGACGTCGGCAAATGATCGGAAACGCTGTCCGGCCGATGTTAGGACGACGCAACCGGAAATACCGGCCGCTCCGCGGAGGCGCTGTTCTCAGGCGTTTTGCTCATACTTATGGACCACTAGCTGCAGCAGCTGCTTATTTATAATAAACACGACACACCACTCTCAATAACAGTTGAAGATTTATTAATATTTTCACAAACATACAGACAGATTAACATACTTTTATCACACATAACCATGTTTTACCACGTTTAAAACAAAACCAACAAGTTGTACTATAACCATGGCTGAACTACTGTGCAATAAAGATTTTAAATACAAAGTCCATTGCAGCATTTACATTAAGACCATAGGAATATTTACAAGTACTTCAAAACATGTACACTAAGGGAGACTATAGTTTACTATAGTAAAAACACAAATAACTTGTGTAAGCACATGTTATAATGCTTATAATTTCTTAAATAGTGTTAAAGAAAATGCATGTTTCCAAGACTATAATTTTAATACCAGTCATGATAATACCAGTCATGTGTTCAGTATCCAAAAGACTTTCTTCAAGGAGTTACAATAATAAAAGAGTACACAAACACAAAATAAATACCAAGCAAACAATATTTACAGTAGTAAATAAAATCATACAAATTAAAATAATTGTCTGATAAAATCTTATTAAAGACTGTAGTCAATTTATTTTTTACAATTTTTTTATAAATGGCATTCAACAATTTGCAATCTCCTCTGAACTAATAACACATCAATAATATAAAATAACAATACTTTCTCAGAGATAATCAGTTTTTTTAAGCAAACTCTAATGCACGACACAAAACAGTTTTTGTCATATATATATATATATATATATATATATATATATATATATATATATATATATATATATATATATATATAATCCCTTAATTTCTGTTTATAGGATATATTTTTTACCACATTTCTAATCACAATAGTTTTAATAACTAATAACTAATTTCTAATAACTGAGTAAATAATATTTGACTAGATATTTTCAAGACACTTCTATACAGCTTAAAGTGACATTTAAAGGCTTAACTAGGTTAATTAGCTTAACTAGGCAGGTTAGGGTAAGTAGGCAAGTTATTGTATATCGATGGTTTGTTCTGTAGACAGTAGAAAAAAATTGCTTAAAGGGGCTAATAATAATTACCTTAAAATGTTTTTTAAAAAAATTCAAAACTGTTTTTTTTTTCTAGCCGAAATAAAAGAAATAAGACTTTCTCCAGAAGAAAACATAACATTTTCTTGCTCTGACATATATATATATATATATATATATATATATATATATATATATATATATATATATATATATATATATATATATATATATATATATATATAAATAAAACTGGTTGTAAATTGTGTACAATGTTCCAAGAAAACAGACAAAATTAAAAGAAATAACCTGTCATTTAGTTTTGTTTTATCTTGTGGAATGTTGCTTACACATAAAAGGTGATATATAGGTGGAATAAAAAGTGTGTCGCCATCCTCTAAATTGTTCATGTATGTTGTCTTCATCTTTAGTCTTCACAAGTGAGGCTGGCCCAAACCGGGACTGCAGTAGCCAAATCTAATCCTTGTAGTGGGAACCCTTAAATAAAGCAAGAAACCAAAAGGAGAAAGATTAGCATTGCAGCAGTTCATATTACCACAAATATATACTATTTGTTTCATGACAGACATATAACTGGAGTATGTGTTATGCAAGTGCCTAGCTAAAGTGTGTAATTTAATTTAAACTTAAAGAGTGTGTCTGAGCACTAATTTTCAGAAAAGCCATTTGAAAGTTAAATTCCTTGTGAAATTATAATGAATGTTTTTTTTTTTTTTTTTGGTTTTTAGTATCATTGTGTTAGTATAAATGTGTATCTAAATATATGTCTAATCTTCAGATACCACATTACATGCAAATTAAACTAAGTTTTGTCAACTAAAATGTCACACTGTACACCACATTTAATATATCATGACTAGGGCCAGGAGGAATCTGCAGATGTTTTTTGCTATTTCTGCTGAAAATTTTGGTGGAAGTCTGCGGAATTATTTTGGGAGTATCATAACTAAAACCTTAATATTTAAATAAAAAAATAATATATTTTTAAGTTTTATTTAATGTTTAAAATGCAAATCCAATTAGATTCACGTTATTTGGTAAATAAAGCAAGTTTTTCATATAACATATCTAGTAAGACAGAAAATATTACTGTACAAACCTCATTGTACATAAATCAGATGAACATTTTCACATTAGTCAATAATATTACTGAAATTAATTTAAAAACTGAATAAATATAGATTTACACACGTTTACTCAAGTAAATAAACAGAATTAATGATGGGCTAAACATCTGCGGAGTTCTGCGAAAAATCCGGGTGGGTCTAATCATAGCTTTATTTCTGCTACAAAAAGGTTTTTCAGCAAACAACTTCTATTATATGTAGGCTATAGAGGAGGATATATAAAGAAATTATATATTCAACTCTCTAATTAAATGCACCTGATGCAGCTAATCAAGTCTTTTAGGCTTATTTGAAAACTTAAATGACGTGTTGGACCACAGTTGGACAACGCTCAGTGAGAATACTTTTTTGCACAAATTCTTTCTGTTCTAAAGAAACATGTCTGATTGTTAGCAATCATCAAAGAGCAAACTTTTTTTTTCCAAATAAATACTATGCTCTTAAAAATAAACTTTTCATACATCAAGAATATTAAAAATATGTTTATTTAAAATGTTTTATATTTAAAAAAAACAGCTTGAGGAGAGAATCAGTACATTGGAATACTATTTTTTCATCATGTGACACTATTAATTATATACATTGTATTAAATTTACAGTATTACTGCTTGACTATATTAATTATATAAAGCTGACACTATTAGAAGAGAATTTACCATACCAACCTAAAAGCTATGAAACAGTAGTGTATGTTTAAGATGTTACTTACTAGTCCTATTGTACTTTGGAGAGGTTGTCTGACAGGAGGATCCCTTCAACTCAGCAGAATTCTCAGCAGACCATCAGCGTACACCAATCTAGGAATAAAATAAGCAATTAGTTAAAAACCAAAAATATATATATTTTATATTTCCAGGTTTATAGGAAAGAAGAAAGCTAAAGCAGATTTAAAATGTAGGAAAAAAATAAAACCTGTTGACAATTTAATGGCACAACATACCCCAAACTAAGCACGCTCAAATGGTTAATTTACATAAATGACAACTGCTGCTCATTATACCAATATTAACTGTTAAGGATTCATTCATTCATTTTCTTTTGGGCGTAGTCCCTTTAATAATCTGGGGTCGTCACAGCGGAATGAAAGGCCAACTTATCCAGCATATGTTTTACGCAGCGGATGCCTTTCCAGCTGCAACCAATACACACTCATTCACACACACTTATACACTATGGTCAATTTTAGCATACCCAATTCACCTATGTCTTTGGACTTGGGAAAACAGGAGCACCCGGAGGAAACCCACGCCAACACGGGGAGAGCATGCAAACTTCACACAGAAACGCCAACTGACCCAGCCGAGGCTCGAAGCAGCGACCTTCTTGCTGTGAGGCAAACGTGCTACCCTCTGCGCCACCGTGCTGTCCTGTTAAGGAATCAGATTAATATAAATGAATTGACATGTTTATTTAGTGTCTGACACATTAAATATTGCATTTTTAAATATTGTTTCATTTTAAGATTTATTTCAGAATTAACTATAGAACCTGGATATATCGTCACATTTTCATGCACAGCAGCATTTCCAAGAACATAGAAAAACAGAATATAGGCCAAATGAAAAAAAAAATTAATTAAAAAAACTCTGACTGTAACTGGCTAGGAATGGGCAGGTATAAGATTCTGAGGGTATAATCTTGGATAAAAATACCATAGGTTCACAGTATTGTGATTACTGCTCTGAAATGTGTTTTTTTTTTATCTCTGTGTAAAAAACAGCTACTTTTTCCCCATTGAACACAATATGTTTTGTTTTAAGAAACATTTAAAATATTTTGTAACAGTAAACATGCCAGGCTAAATAATAATTTAATAAAATAGTACTATCTTCATTAGACTCAAAAACACTGATTTCTTGTGAAGGCATAATAAGCTATTTGTTTTTCAGATTTTTGCTTAATCGTGAGCTGACCAGTAGCTTTTGATGTGGAGGGTCTTTTGCTGCTGTAGATAAAGTTGGACTATTTTTTTAAGCCTTTGATAACGCGCTAAAAACCATATACAATGCATCCGGAAAGTATTGATAGCGCTTCACTTTTTCCACATTTTTAATGGTTCAGTCTTATTTCAAAATGGATTAAATTCATTAATTTCCTCAAAATTCTACACACAATCGCCATAATGGTTGTTGACCCGATTTTAGTTTATCATTTACAAGTCAATATTGCCTATATGGATTGTGATTTAAAAAAAAATAACATATAAAATTGCAGTGTTAAATGCAATGCCATCAAACATTTTAGATGCACCAGTGCAAAAAGCTAGTCTAGAGCACTTGGAATGCTGGTGTAGTTCTAGTTAAATTCAGTTCAGTTAAAGCTGTATATGCAGCCGGTCTCAAGTATAGGATTTAGTATTCAACTAATCTTAACAACTAAACATTTACGAGTCTGTATTTTCCAGCTCATGTACTACAATGTAACAGATACTGTATATTGCCACCTTGATACTTAAGCTTTCTTTAAAATATTTTGTGTTCAACCGATTAATTAATTCTTTCATTTAATTTTTTCAGTGCAATAGTATAGCTTACACTGGTGTATTTGTATGGACCCCCCAAAATAGCGGAGGCCACTTTCTGGCCACCCAAGTATAAACTTCTAGCCTAGCCACTGTGAACTACCTGTCTGTCCTGCTCCAGAACTCTTTGTCGGCTGCTTGTATGTCTGCATACAGCTGCACAAGTCTTTTAACACTGACAAATACAGCCTCTGCACATCCTCACAACCAGGAGAACAGAATGATCAGGAGGACCTGAAAAATATAACCAACTGAAATCAGTTGAAATGTATTTTGTCTTGTGATGATGGCACAAAAATATATCTTATTTTCACAAAGGATGTGCTGTTACCTATGAAACGGTCTATAATGAATGATCTTTTGATCCTGTTTCCTTGATGTCATTCACTCAGAGATGGTTTGGACATTTGATTGTATCTAAACTGTACTGAATTTAAGTTACAAAAACATTGATAGCAGGACCATTGATCTTGTAACTTATACAAATTGTTAATTATTGAACAAGTCTGCAACCAAACTAGTCAAGTTAATAATACTAATCTCAACCTAACTATGATTAGTTGTCTTGTTTCTGCTGCCCAGACGGTCTCTCCACCTGCTGATAAAAAAAGGAAAAAGTATGGTATTTTTACAACAATGAAACTGCAAACAACTTAACTATAAGGGGGTAAGCAGTGAGCATCTTTTATTATAAGCAATTTACTGAATACTTTGTCACTGGAATTACCTAAAAGCCAAACGTCCCAAGTTTGGCTCATAGCTGTCCACATATCTGCCCAGAAGCTTGTGGTAATACTGAAGACACTGATCAGCTGGTCCAACTGAGTTTGGAGTTGAACTGCAATCAGGCATCCAACACTGCAAAAAAAGAGAAACTCACTTTGGGTTAACAAATAATTGAATCCCATCCACACATTTCAAGTAATTGTGCAGTTAATTCTCTTATTGAATTTTCTGAGAGCGTATGAATATATTTTGTCTTCCCAAAATAGCATGTACTGAAACACAACATTATATAAATATAATTTAATAAGAGCGTGACGTGGTGGCACAATAGGTAGTGCTGTCGCCTTACAGCAAGGATGCTGACTCGAGGCTCGGCTGGATCAGCTGGCATTTCTGTGTGGAGTTTGCAAATTCTCCCTGCGTTTGCGTGGGTTTTCTCTGGGTGCTCCGGTTTTGCCTACAAGTCCAAAGACATGGTGTACAGGTGAATTGGGTAGACTAAATTGTCTGTAGTGTATAAGTGAGAATAAGCGTATATGGTTGTTTCCCAGTGATGGCTTGCAGCTGGAAGGGCATCCACTGCGTAAAACATATGCTGGATAAGTTGACAGTTCATTCCGCTGTGGTTACCCCAGATTAAAAAAGGGACTAAGCAGAAAAGAAAATGAATGAATGAATGAATGAATGAATTTAATAAGAGTTAAACTGATTTGTTAACATGTCTGTCAGGAGCTGATCTACGTTTTAATTAATTTTTTGCTTAATTTTTTTTAACAGGTAAATCAATACACTTTTTCTATGCTATTTGTGAGATTGTGTATGTTGTCAAACTGATGAAAATGTTTTCTCAATTTACTTTAACATTTTTGTGTTTGTTTGTTTTTATAACTTGCAGCCGTTGTTAAATTTAAAAGTATTTTAAACATGGATGGACATCTAAATGCATAAAGGGCACATATCTCAACAAATTATGAAATATTTCCAGATAAATCAATTTTGAATTAAAATGTATATTAATCTCCAGACTTGCATCTCCCTGATCTTTTTTAAAGAACGGCCATTCGTTTGCTCATCACTGTTTGACAAGTGTCTGGCAGTCAGTCAAAAATATACTTACATTTAAAGATGTTCATCAGCAACACGGCACTAAGGTTAAACTTAGACCTCCTTTTCAGTTGATGTGGAAAACAAAAGCAAAGAAAGAAAAAACAAAACGACTGAATACAAGTTGCATATCATGCCTGTACAAATCAAAATGTATTCATTTAGGGCTTAAATTGACTTGTTTGAGGATGAGTTAGGGTGTAAGGGATGGGTGAACGGTGTAAATATACATGTAATTCATAGCTATGATGTAAAGCTGAATTTTCAGCATCATTACTCAAGTCTTCAGTGTCAGTTGATCTTTCAGAAATCTTTTTTTAAGATGTTGATTTAGTGCTTGAGGTTGAACTAATATAATGGTGATTATCAAATGGTGCTGATTTGCTGCTCAAGAAAAATTTCTGATTGCTATCAATGCTAAAAACAGATGTGATGACAAATAATTTAGTGTAAACTTTTTTCTAAGATTTAATAAATCAATTAATCATAAAAAAATTAAACAAAATGAAAATCACAAATATTACTTCATTAGCAGCAAATCTGCATATTTATTAAGTTCTGAAGAATCATGTGATGTGAAATTTAATACCACGTTTCAATATCAAAACTTTCTTAAAATAACTGCAATAAAGACAAGTAACAGATGCATAATATATAGACATGTAGCGTGTGCATAATGATGTGCAATGGAAATTCATATGAATTAATCCTCTGCTTAAAGTTACCTGTCTTTCCTGCATCTCTGTGATCAGCTCCCTGCAGAAATTTAGGAATCTTGTGTTATATTTTCTGTAGCAGGGGGTTATTCTCTCACTCCTGAAACCACAGAACACTTTTTTTACTTAACATTTGTTTAAGATACCATGAAATATCAAAACACGATTGAACTTCTGATTCACCGTCCTTTACAGTACAATGCGTATTTTACACTACATATGGAGTGCATTCAATAAAACATTGACAAAACCTCTCATCTACACATAAAGAATAAATAAAAGCCAAAACTTTAACAAACAAGTTTAACAATAGCTAACATTAAGTAAGTTAACGTAATATTACCCCGACGCTAACGTTACCAGTGCTAATATGCTAACGGACTTTTACGAAGACTTACCACGCTTATATAACATATTATTCAACTGAATATTCATCAATTGCCAATAATAAAAGTGTGAGGAACAGTTTTATGTAGTATTTGCTTTGTTTTAGGGACTAAACTTACCTGAAAATAGTCAAAACGGCAGCTTGAGAGAAGTCGTGTTGTGTCTTTCAGGTGTGGTGTCGTGTCGTGTTGTAGCTTCGTTTCCCATAGCAACATCCTCTCCGCTCCAGTGTTGGAATGAGACGCGCGCGCGCACATCAAAGTCATGCAGTATTACATTTATAAACATGACAACTCCATAGACAATTTAAATAATAACCTTGTATTTTATATCTTGAATTTAAAATGTATTTAGCAGTTTTATATACGCTATTATCTTTAAGACGAGCTTTATTGCCTACTAACTGTTACAAAACAAACACTTTATTTGTGCAACAGATTCACTGTCAAAATAACCAATAAATATAAATGCAAGTATATATAAAACAAAGATGTCACTCTGTAAAAAGGGGTTTATTTTAATTAAACAGCCGAAATGCAGAACATACTTGATTTTTACACTGGGAAAAATTTAATAGAAAAAGCCACGATGAAAAAAGCAAACAGCAAAAACCAGAAAAAAACAACGTTTTCTTTATTAAAGCATAACAATAAAGCTTTTATATTTTAATGAATTGAAATCATGTATTGTAGGCATTTTGGTCAGTTTTACTGCATTAATGTAGGCTATATTCAAAGCTGGACCGACCGACGCAGTAGACATGATGCATGGCGCGTTTGTCTAATTAATTATGCACGCAAAAACTTACTTGTAAACAAATATGTTGCCGGATTCTTTCATGGGCATGAGAGATAAAGTGCTTATATAAGTGCTTCGTCGGCCCCTGGTCGTTAACCGATGCAGAGCCGACGTTTGTTGAGCTGGAACAATAGAACACACGACCGAACGATCATGCGTATGTTTGGCCGACCATATACCGATGTTAGAATTAGAGGGGCCGACGTGTTGACCTTCGGCCGACGTCGGCCCAACGTATGTGTGCTGTCTGGGATGTTATTCATTTTTATGTTTTTATTTCATTATCTTAAATAAATACATTAGTTTGTATAATATTGCAGTTAAATTGTTCACATCATGAGTCGTTAATTTTATGACAAGTTTTACAAGTCATTTTCATGTCAAATATTAATTGTACTATTGTTGTTATTATTATTATTAATAATAAAAAACTGACATATGAATCTTTTGTCCAGGACATGGATAGTGACGCAGACACTGTAATCCTAGAATTACCCAGTTCTACATGACCAAGAGCCTGTGATGTCCCAGAGCGAAGAAGGACTGAGAGTGTATTTGTAAGTTTCTCACTCGTGTGTGTGCTGATCATTTTGTCTAAAGACTACATTTAGTGTACAGTTCCAGTAGGGCTGCTCAATCATGGGAAAAATCATAATTACGATTATTTTGGTCATAATTGTAATCACGATTATTTAAAACGATTATCAGTTGAAGTCAAAATTATTTGCCCTCCTGTGAATAATTTATATATATATATATAAATATTTCCCAAATTATGTTTAACAGAGGAATTTTTCACAGTATTTCCTATAATATTTTTTCTTCTGGAGAAAGGATTATTTGTTTTATTTTAGCTAGAATAACAGCACGTTTAAATATTTGGAACCTATTTTAATAGCTCGATATTATTAGCCCCTTAAGCAATTTATATTTTTGAATGTCTGCAGAAAAAACTACTGTTATACAATGACTCGCCTAATTACCCTAATTAAGCCTTTGAATGTCACTTTAAGCTGAATACTAGTATCTTGAAAAATATGTAGTCAAATATTATGGACTATCATAGCAAAAATAAAATAAATCAGTCATTAGAGATGAGTTATAAAATCTGTTATGTTTAAAAATGGGTTGAAAAAAAATCTTTCCATTAAACAGAAATCGGGGTGGGAAAGGGTCGCTAATAAATCAGGAGGGCAAATAATTCTGACATCAACTGTATATATATACACAGTTATTTTCTTCCCTGTAAATAAGGAAAGGGAAATAAATACAATAGAATAAAAATATGAAGCAAACTGTGCTTTAAGCATCTGCACTGTAAGATAAAAAACTTCAGCTACAAAAGTCCTTCAGTCAAGAGAAGTGAGGGATTTTCTCCTTTTGTTGTTTGATTAATAATGAAAAAAAAAGTCAGCAGCAGGGATATTGCGCGCTGTCTCTTGAAGAGCAGTGCGGCTCTGATATGGTTTTTCTTTCATATGTCTTTTAATTCTCAGCTTGTTTGTTTATTACACAAATGAGGGTTAATATGAATAATCACTAAACACCGCGGTCTGACACAAATGTGCATGTATTTGACCATTAAAGTGCTCTCATTAAGATGGCGTTAGATGTGTGTGCTCTGCTCATCTCCGAGGCTAAGCGAGCACACACAAGACAGCATGCGCTCTTTCCCGCATTTAAAAACATAAATGATTCGAATGTAAATCAATGTATAATGCGCATTCCGTGCTGCAAACATTACATTACAGCACATGCTTTTAGTCATTCTTTGCAGAGCAACAAATGTGTACAACTGGAAAGGGGGCAGTTTATGATGGAATAATTGTTTATCTCGATTAATGTTTTTCATATTCATTAGAAGCCGAAATCGAAACTGGATTTTTGTATTTCTGAGATTGTTCGTTAACTGTCTGATTTGTTATCCATGCTATAAACATTTTAACACAACTCCATTTATCAAAGCTTAGACATTAGGGATAGCTCACCAAAACCTAAAACATTCTTCCAATTATTTACCCTCCCTTCACTTGTTTCAAATTTGTTTGTCTTTTAATAATAATAATAATAATAATAATAATAATAATAATAATAATTCCTTACATTAAATAGCGCTTTTCTGGGCACTCAAAGCACTTACACATGCGCTTTTCTTCTATTAAACAAAAAAAAAAAAGATATGTTGAAGAATATTGGAAACCTATAACTATTGACCATTTTTTATTAATTTTTTTTATTTTATTTATTTATTCATTTTATTTTTTTGTGAACTATTATGTAAGTATATGGCAATAGCCGCATTTCCACTATCGGGCCAGTGTGAGCCAGGGCTTTTAACGGGCCAGGCCGGGCCAATCGTCCAGAAAGTTGAGCAGTGATGCTGAAAACTTGTCGCAATTTCGCTGTCAGGCTAGTAGCTCGCAGCGCGTCACACAAACCCCGCCCCCGGAATGTCCCACAAATCAACCGTTACACAACTGTTGGCATTGTACATCGAGTGGTCTCGCCACTAACAGAGGAATGACCCAGCGCACAACCCATAATATAAAACCATAGAAATTCTCCGGTAATTGGTATAAAATGTATTTTATAACATCCTCATTTAGATAGACACAAAAAATTTATCTCTGTAATCATCTTTACCAGACTCAGGAAAAGTCTGCCTCTCCATTCACTCCGCCCCAAAGCCTCAGCTGGCCCTCTTTGGCCCAAGGTATTTGGCGGGCCAAACAAGGCTGGCCGCTATTTTTGTTTGTGCCAGTGTGCTACACAGCTGTGCACTTGGATGATTTGTTTCGCTCTATGGAAAATAAGCATTTAATTAATGCTCCACGTAATTGTTGTATCACCAACCTCTTGTCATATATTTGCTACATTTTTAATGCAAATCAATATTTTAAAGATTATGTCTTAAGCATCTGATTTTTCCTCGGTTTTGTGTGCTTTCATTTTCTCCATCTCACACGTGGCAAGTTCAGGCCAGGGAGTGTTTTCTTATGTAAAACGTTTAAATATGTAGCAAAGGGATGCTCAAAATAATCGATTAACCGGTAACCCTAAGGGTGCGTTTGTAACCGATTAATGGTTTCAGTTAAACGATTAAAAATATTATTTTATATATTTTTAGTTTGGCTGCATAAGGGGCTGATTGAATGCGCTTTTTGCGTTAATAGGGGCATATTTTGAATGGTTTACTAAAAGCCGCAGTTGTTTTGCAAGCGGCTCATCCAAGAGCAGCAGTTTTTGTTGTCAAGACAACTACAGAGAACTTTTAAAGACAGGAGAGACTATAGTGCTCGCTGTTTCAAGTTATCCAAAGCTGTATGAATTTACAAATCTTGAATATCACAATAGTATTAAATATTACAATTGTAACAACATAGACAGCAACACTCTTGCACAATCAATACGCAGCTGATTCAGTCGTTTCATAGTGACATAAAAAAAGAGGACCTCGCCTTTTTTTCCTTGTCAAAAGGAGCGAGGTGCGCCTCACATTTTTGGAATGGAAAATAACGTTTGCTGTGATCAGACATATTTGAAGAGTTGCCAAATCAGCGCTGATGCTGATCTCCTCCTGGATCTGCGTCATAAACACAACAAATAGGCTTTAGCTTTCATTTTACAGCTTACAAAGCATCTATGCACATTAATGCAATATCATATTTAAACAAAAAACTGTTTACAAAAAGTCAACATATGCGCGTGTTTTCATTGTCTTTTTATCATGCAGCATGCACTTAAACCGCGAGTAAGAGAGGAAACCAAATATCAAGACATAATCTTTAAAATAATTTTAATAATTTAATAATCTCATTAAATAGGAAGAAGCTTGACAATAACAGATGCTATCAATGTCGTAATGAATGCTTTTAAATAATGTAGCAGTTTTGACAGCAGACATCAAGTGTTTATTGAAATTCTGTCATCGGTCATAATTCTGTTCTTTACAGAAGCTTTAAACAGATGCACGTGCACTGATTCAGCCATGACGAGGCGCATTTATTGAGCATAGGCTACTATATAAGAGTTTTTATTTTTTTAATATAGTGTTCCATTACTTAAAATAACTTACATTTTAACATACAGTCTGTATATAAAATGGATGCTTAGCTTAGATAGCGTAGATCATTATGCCAGAATCATTATGCATTGCATCAGCTTATTCGTCAGTTCACATTCTTTGAATAAAGCGCTGTATTTTAGTCATTGCATTTAGTCATTAAATGATGATATTAAATAAGCAATTGTTGCTTTTTTCGATCTTACTAGACTTATTAAAAAAACATAAAAAAATTTCTTTGGGTGGGGATGCTTGCGTATTGAATCAAAATTACATCATAAAACATCTTGCATTATATAAGGCACATCTCGCATTATTGAGGATCAGTAATATTCAGAAACGGTTATTATGTACTGACTTAATTCATCTCATATGCGTTATATGGCGGTAGCTTACTATGGCGGGGAGGAGACTGCGAGTACTTAAAATGCACAATTTACTGCTTGTTAGTTTGCTGGACAGTCTTTCACTGACAGGGATGTAACATCAGAACCCAACTAGGAAAAAATTAAAGTTAAAACTCTCTCACTTTCGGAGTCCCGTTTGACCTGCTGGCGTGTTCGTGAGGTAACATTTTATCTCCTCTCTCGGCTGTTACAACAATAAAGTTACTTGTGGATCCACCTCGTCGCCGTCTAATGGATCAGCTGATTGCTCGGTCGTTTAACATCAGTGTCCTTGTCACTGCTTGCTGAACAGCGACAGAGCCACGCTGACCATTAGAGCCAATCGCAGCCTTTTTTGTTAAGCGCGTGATCAATCATAGTGTTTAAGAACGCGTTTAACAACGCTTAAAAAAGCAAGCGAGATTATATTTACATTAGTTTATTTGCTTTAAATGCTCATTTTGTTCTGTGCATGTACTTGAGTGGTTTGATGCATTCAAAAAGAGTGTTTTCTTTAAGCAGGTAAAATTAAAGCTACAGTACATATATTTGACTGCTTGTAATAGAGGATAAAAATTGTATTACAAATAATATATATATATATATATATATATATATATATATATATATATATATATATATATATATATATATATATATATATGAATTATAAATTTTAATACAAGAATTATTGTTGCTAAGTAAAACATTAAATTGTTAATGAAAGGCATCGTCAATACTCCTAGATATTGTATTGAACTGACTCAATGGCATTATATTTTAACCACACCGAACTGTGAGACCACTGTAGGTTCACACTCCTATATACAATCACAGGTTTTGGTGACAATGCCTGAAGCTACACTGAATGCAGTCTGTTTTAAATAAAGATGTTTGATGGGTTTTAAAACCTTGTAGGTCTCAATGGTAATGGTCTGGTACTCCTCTACCTTATATTGAATACAGAAGTTCTAATGTACATTAAAAAGCTGTGTGTCTAAAGATTGTTTGTCGTAAAAGCTGAAGTAAAATTATTTTAATTTTTTAGGTGCCTCAAGATACACCAAAAAAGAAAGTGGAAAGTCTGAAGAGGAGGTAAAGGCAGTGGAACTTTTGGACTGCATCACTTCTGGCACGGTACCTAGTAAAAAGAAGTGTGAAGACTGCATCAGGTCAGCGCCTCGAATACTAAAGTACAGAACGTGGGAATCTGTCAAACTTCACATAAAAAATGTACATATATTTTTAATTTACATAAAAATTGGCCCGCGAGGCAATTTGTTCCGGCCCTCTAAATAGTGTGACCAAGACATCAAAAACAAATTTATTTCAGTCGAAAAACAGCCACTATAGTTATGAAGTGATGTGCGTCTGTTCAATACAGCACAAACTGCAGTTGAAGGCTGCGCAGAGAAAGACTCACCTAAAATTAAGCGTGTGGCACGAGCAGTCGAAAACATTTGGATACCTAATCTTAAAAGCTTCTCAACGCCGCGTTTCTGTTGCATGGAATGAAACTGCTGCAACTAAACAAAGTTATGCCAACTGTGATGATTATGTATGTATGAATGCAGATAATAAGAACAGTTCATTTAAATACTCACCTAATTTAAAGCTTAAATTTACGTTAGACGTGATAACCATGAAACCATGATTATTCTTCTGACTATATAATCGTACAACAAAAATCTATAATTGTTGCACCCCTAACCGTACGTTCACACCGAAAGCGGTGAGAGCGTCAAAGTAGCCGGAAGTCATTCATTTTCAATGAGAGCCGGCGGCGACAGGCGGCGAGGAGCAGCGCGGCGCGTCTTCGCCGGCGTGAGCGTCGAGGAGAGTTGAAATGAAGTCAACCTTATGGTAATGAGCTATGACGCGGTTCGGCGGCAAGCAATTAGAATGAAGACGTCCATCGCTTAATAGCAGTTCAGAGAACACAGACCAGTGAACTTTGGTTCCGACCACAGTTGTTCCCAAGGGTTTGATTATTGCGGTCGCCGGATTTCCAATTATTTAAAAATTTTTCCTACAGGAACATGCATTAAATAAGTTACTGGCGAGTTACTGATGTTCATTAATGTTATATAAATTTATCTTAAAAAAGCGGGAATCTCACGCGATGTGACAGTACAAAACAGTACTGCTGCTTCAGGATATTTCAGACATATGGACACATATTGGATAAATAGAGCAAAGCCACACCACACGCAACTTGATCTTCCATTGTTGTATGAATTTGATAAGAAGTGCGCAACATTTTCACGCTAGAAACATGTTTTATGCAGGAATGTAACTGATATGCTGCAACGGCTCCTTTAAATATGAGATCAATGTAGCGAGTTTTGAGTTTCGAGTTTTCGACATTGGACGCTCTCGCCGCTTTCTGTGTGAACGTACGGTAATTGTTATGCAGTTCAAAACACAACATGTAAAAGTGTCTGAATGTAGAAGAAGCTAACTTAAATGTACTGCTTTTGTTGTGCTCTGAAATACAACATTTGAATCTGTTTGTGAAAATAAAGTCTACAGTGATGTTATGTAGTTTCAAAATACAATATATTAAAGGGGTGGTCCACTACGATATTATATTTTAAACTTCAGTTGATGTGTAATGTAGCTGTGTGAACATAAACAGCATCTCTGAATGTAAAATATTCAAAGTTTAATGCAAAGGGAGACCTTGATTTGTACAGAGTTAGCTTAGCAACGCCTACAATTAACGAATTTTGGGGACTACAAAAAATACTTCCGCCCCCTGTGAGATCACAAAAGTTCGTTATTGCGCATCCCACACTGCGCAGGTAAAGGCCGTGGCCAGAGGCGCTGTAACGTTACTGCAGAGAGAGAAATGCCATCCTGCTGTTTCCACAGAGCTGTTCTGTTTCTGTTGTTGGGCTTCCAAATGACACGACCCAAACACAGAAGTGCTTACAGTTCAATATTAATTATGTTCCAGAGAACTATAAAATACATAGCAAGCATGATTTGACAAAACACAGCTTCCAGAATCTCTCCCAGTTCAGTGCTGGATTCAGTTAAAATCTCCTCAAAGATGGAGCAAGGAGACGCTGTGAACTCTGAGTCATGACCTGTAAGTGTTTTTATTTGTTAAAATTGATCATGACATGTACAGTGTCTAACTTTAACGGTGTGTTGTAGCAAAGATGTAAACAACGGGAAATTATGGTAACCGCTAACGACTTAGCTAACGTTACAAATCTATATTTATCAAACGGCTGTAAACGCACACACACACATACACATACACGCACTTGGCCAGCACCTGCGTCTCTCTGTGGGAGACGGCAGAGTTTCTCTCTATAGGCAGCTTTGCTATGCGTTTTACAACTCGGACAATAAAGTCGCAAAAGATATGTGAACGATTCATGTTACTTACACAGGCATATTCCTCATATGCATGAAAGACGTCCTGTAACGCGTTGATTTAAAAAAAAATACAGCAATGATTTCCCAACTGGAGTGTAACATCAAAAACAAATCAATCCAGGCTCACAAAGGTCTCATCTCACATCTTGTGCTTTATTCTGTCACCATAGAAAATAACTTAATCCGAGCATGAGAGAAAAAGAACAATAAAAATCTCTCCCGCGCACATGCGCTTCTCGTGTTACAGATACTTCATCGTATACACGCATAAACACACTAAAAGGCACAGAAACAGTTAAAGGAGCCGCATCCCATTTTCACTCGTTACAGACACGTGTTGACTGACTGACTGACTGACTGTTTACACAAAACGCGCGTGCTTGTCAGGGCGTGACGTGGAGCCGATCGGCGAATCACAGCATATTATGATGTTGACCAATCAGAGTCACTTGAGGGTGGGCCTTTTAGAGAAACTAGGAAATATGACAGTCGTTTTCATGTTAGCTGAGTAGCTGTGTATAATCAAAGTGAGATTTATGAAAAAATAACACGATTTCCTTTAAGTTAAACATGAGCACACATTTCTTTGCATCTTATTAACACAACCAAGCCTTAAAAATAACATTCTGGACCACCCCTTTAACATTTTAATGTAGAAAAACACAACATGGGTGTCTTAAGGAGAAAAAATGCAGCATATTGGCTCTTATATGCTGTTGTGGCATCACTCATATTGCAAGTCATATCTCACCGGCCCCTCAATTGGGATGCTTTCATGAACTGGCCCCCATGACAAACTAATTGAATGGCCCTGTCATAGAGCAAAATAGATGGCAAAATGGGAAAATGCAAGTTTGCATACTCCTGGTTAAAGAAAATCAAGTTTAAACAGTGACTGAAGCCTGTCGCTAAAAACAACCACGTAATTTATTCTTTAAAGCTTTGTTTCTTCTAAGCTTATCTAAGTTCTGTTGCAGGGTTGTGCTCCATTCATTTATTTAACTACAACTGTTTACTAACAACTGTTTATTACGTTAAAGGTTACTGATACTGATTAGAACTTGCAGTGGCGATGAGGTCTTAAAATATTCTGAGAAGGTCTTAAAGTCTTAAAAAGGTATTGAAATTTCCTTTAGGAATCCTGCATATACCCTGTAAAAAAAAAAACAATTTGTACAATGAGATTTCCAAATGTTGTATTACAGTGGAAATGTTTGCCTAAATGAAATGTGAAATAAAGTTCAGGGCAAATGATTTTTGCCAAAGAACAGTTTATTGGAATGAAATTCATTTGAATTTTAACGCATTTGCAATACAGTAGCGCATTACTGAAGTCAAAACAGACAGAATTGGTGTTATCACAAGCACTGCTTGCTGTGAGGTAAGAATGACCAACTGGCTGATGATTTGGCAGCCTTCCTCAAACAGTTATGTGAACGATTTCTGATTTACTTTGTGTGTTGCTTGTATGTTTGATGTGAGGTCCCCACTGGTAACCTTTAAAACACACACACTCGCATAAATTAGTCATAAATTAGCATATTAATGCATTACGTCAGAGGTCCCCAGTAGGCTGTTCAACCTGTCCAGGTCCCCAGCAGTTGGTAAAATGTCAGGTCAGTCTTCTGGGGCTTAAACTAAAGTTTTCAAGTGATATTTAGTATAACAGCTGAAAATGGAGTGTGGATCAGTTTTTACTTTGTCTGTAGACCACTCAGAAAGGGTGGTTCCCACCAGGCTGCATGTTGTCATGTGTCCCTACTTGGTAGCAAATGCAAGTATGTGTGTGTGTGTGTGTGTGTGTGTGTGTGTGTGTGTGTATATTCGACAGTATTATTAATTCATTTATTTATTTATTTATTTATTTTAGTCTAATTGATTAATAGTATGAAACATTTGAAATGCTCAATTCAATGTTCAGGAAAAAATCTATAATCTATAATTATCTATAATTAAAATCTATAAAATCTATAAATATTATTTAATATTTTCTGTAAAATTGATGTGATAATAATACTGTGAATTTATAAAAAACATTGTAGTGGCCAGTTTTACATGTCCAATTAAATAATTAAATATATTTAATTTTTTTTTTAAATAAGTGAGCAATTTCATGCTAAACTCAACCTTGCCATGTAACAATTAGGTAACAGTAGGTAATTACATCTTTACATTGAAATAGTAATGATTAAAGTAAATAATCTTAATGTATTTACATGTATTTTTATATTCTAGATAAGGCATAAAACTAAAAAATGTTAATCCAATTAAATATTGTTGGGCCAACATCTTCCACAGTTCTGATAAGTATATAGTATACAAATGTAGATTTGGACTTTTGCGCATCCCTGTTCCCGCATACCGCCATTAGCGTGTACACGCCTGCATGCATCCCACGCATTCACGCCACGTGCACATGAGACAGTCACAGCCATGGTAAAATCAGATGCTAAATTAAAACTTTTTTGAAAAAACTCCTGAATCAATATTGGAGTTACTTTTGCACGCTGGAGAAAGGATGACACCATGGCTGAAGTACTTATTTTAGACAGGTAATTTTTAACTATTTTAGTCAAAAGTGTTGTTCAGCCACTGAAATCTTCCGGCGATAGATTGTTGTGACTCTTTTTTGGTTTCATAAAGACCTTTTACAGCATTGATAATGTAGGTTTTTTTTTTTTAGTTTAACAACAAAACCTCAGTAAATAGCGAAATTCCGCCTAGTGTGCTTTACTGAGGCCAAGTTGCTTTTAGATTGACATTGGGTCATGTCTGAACAATAACAGTCTGTGATGTGCTCCCCATATTGTTTACCATGATACTCTGAATATTCACTCTAAAATAGCATGTAAGTGTGGCTTAGTAATAAGTGTAATTCCTGCATGCCACCGGCCAGCTACTAATTACATTTATAACTGGTGAATGACATGAACTAGTGGGTTGTCTGTGTCATGTCGTGGTGCGTGTATTCGCGTTTTCAGGAGGCGAAGCTTTAAAACACAGTTCCTCCCCTGCCGTCCAATGATAATATGCTAACCGGTTAGCATTTTGGCAGATCACTTACTGCACCTTTAAGTTTTCCCCAAAATACAGTAGCTGTTTCTAAATTTTTTGTGTAAACAAGTATTTTACAGAACTTTAGAAATACTCAAAAATGTATCTGTCAGTGTTTTCAAACTATTATATTTGATTTACCAAAGTCACACAATCTGTCACATCCATAAAGGAGAGATGTGACATCCATGATGACACTTTTTCCTCATGAATGCAAAGATATGAAAAAATAAATAAATAAAAATAATCAATCCTGTTTGTTTTATAGAGAGCATCTCTTCTTTTCTTGATGGGCATTATTTCTTGTATAAACATAATTGTTTATTTTTCCTCATTTAGTACAAAACATGTTTACATATTGATATTTTTTATGGTCCTTTAACTCTGTGGTCAGTTGTTCTATATAATGTGAACATTTACTTTCTATGTGAATTTAAGTTTTGAGTTTTTACCGCCGATGTCACATCCATAACGATGGTATTGCTCAAATATTCTAAAATAAAATAACTGGTATTTTAATATTTACCCATATTAGTGACAAAACATGATGACTATGATACTGTTTGTTTCTAAAATGGGCCATTTTATTTATTTATTTATTTACTTATTTTCTAATGATGATACTGGCTGATATGCTGTGCATTTCTTATTCCACATGCCAAAGATATCCCCAAAAACACCAAGTTATATTTTAACTTTGACTAATACCATTGCTATACTAACAAAAGGTGCATCATTACAACATTGCCCATTTTTGCTTTACATCTAAAACATTTATCAGTGATATCACATTGGCATTCAGGGCAGGTCTATCCACATGGCAATTTGCTTAAGAGCTCACTATGAGAGAAGATTCAGACCTCTCTCTCCCAGTTCACGCTTCTTTCCCAGGAAATCTTCACTTCATATGCACACTGTCGATCGGAGGTGTGATCCGCCGGCCGCTGCTGGATTTAGGGGCTGCACTGGACCCTTCCTCTCAGCCCACAGGACCAGAAGCAAACCCTCCCTTCTGCACTGAAAGAGGGATGAAGACAAAGCCGTCCAGGGTTACTCTTCACAAGCATGAAAGAGTAGAAGACATAGCCTTGGGCATTGTGCATGTTAATGCGTTAGTTTGCTTTTCCATGCTGAGACTCGCTTTCCTGGCTTCACACCATCATTACAGGATTTAGACACGCTCACAAACTCTCTCATCGTTTCTCCTTTCCTACGTCTGTTTCTCGCTCTTTAACCTTCGCCTGATACTTTTCTGTTAGCGGAGATTCTTCTCCATTTCACTTTGAATCGTCTGGGCAATTTCAGTGATTTCTGGATGGAGGAGGAAAGAAATGTTGAACAGTTAACATGCAGGAAAATCTGCAGGTTACTTACTAGGTACTTGTGATTCAGAGTAACCAGTCACTGCAGAAGCATTATGAGTGCTGAAATGTGGTGGACGTCGTTCTTTTGAATGCAAACTTAGTCAATTTAAACTTATTATGCTGAATCTTATTCTTACTGTAACGACTGGGGAGGGAAGTGACAGATACAACTTGAGTAAGATCCAATATGCAGGTTTTATTCTTTGTCAGGCAAGCAGTGGTCATACAGGTACAAACGGGTATGTGTGGACAATCCAGAATCGTAATCAAAGTACAGGCTATAGGTCGTAAGGCAGGCGGCTAAACAGGATAACAAGGATACGAGGCTAGGTTCAAACACGGAGAAACAAGACAGGGAAACGCGTAGTAATGTCACACTAGGTAAACAAGACTCGGCAAACTGGATGAGTTCATGAGTGGCTTATGTATGGTAGGTTATCAGTCTGTGACAAGGTTTAGCTGGTGATTGTAATCAGGATAGATAAATGAACAGGCGTGCGTGTCTGGAAGAAGTGCATGTATGAAAATGTAGTCCTGGGATATGCGGAAGTGTAGTTCTGGTATGGTGGAAACCAGCGATGTCCAGAGAGCGATCGCTGGTTATCGTAACACTTACAGCTTTAAGAGATAGTTAACCCAAAATTGAAATGTACTCACTATTTAAATCCTTAGGATTAAAAAAAAAATAATTCAGTTAAATTTCAATTAGTGTTTATTAATATATCACTTTTACAATGTAGATTGTGTCAAAGCAGCTTAACATCGTGTCAAGTTCAGTTTTTAGAGTCCAAGTTTAGTTTATTTCAGTTCAGTGTGGTTTAAATTTCACTGCTGAAAGTCCATAACACTGAAGAGCAAATCCATCGATGCACAGCTCTTCAAGTCCCAAACCATGCAAGCCAGTGGCGAGGAACAAAACTTCATTAATTGACAAAAGTGAAAGAAGAAAAAAGCGACCATTTCATATCTGACCATTTCTCCTCTGTTGAAGACAAAGGAAGATATTTTGGGGGAAAAAAAATTATATTAAAAACAATTTAATATATTTTGAAAAAAAGCTGAAAATGTACCCATTGACATCCATAGTAGGGCAAACAAATACAATTGAAGTCAATGGCTGTCTTCAAAATATATTAATTTGGGTTTAGCAGAAGAATAAAATTAGCTTTTCATTTTTGGATGAACTATACCTTTAAATGTTACAGTTGTGAAAAGCAGCAGGCCTGTAACAAATAAATATTTTTGTAAGATTTTAGAGATGACGTTCAATGATCTTGAAGAGGATTTTCAGCTTTTCCATCAAAGAAATAAATCACAATTTAATATATATTTAAGTTGAGAAGAATAAATATAAATATATATATAAATAGTCATTATACCTCAATATAGGCTCTGTTTTAAATAAATAATTCAATCATTGCTGAGCATGAAACATTTAGGGATATGTATGTGCCCAATCTGAATTGAATCCATATAATCAACTCAGATGATTGGTGAATGCCCTCTTTTAAATGGACTTACTTACTTACTCCCAGGGCCAGTTGTTTTGAAGTTGATATTTACACCATGTTGGTGTTTCAAAACATCCATTTTTACGAGGTGGGTCATTAGCCCAATGCTCAACCCCTAATCTGGAGGACCAGGAGATACACACATACACTACAGACAATTTAGCCACCCAATTCACCTATGGCGTATGTCTTTGGACTAGTGGGGCGAAACCGTAGCACCCAAAGGAAACCCATGCACGCAAACACAAGGAGAACATGCAAACTTCACACAGAAATGCCAACTGACCCAACCGGAGCTTGAACCAGTGACCTTCTTGCTGTGAGGCGACAGTGCTACCCACTGCGCCATCGTGCCATCCCTTTTAAAGGGATAGTTTACCCAAAATTGAAAATGACCTCACCATTTACGCTTGTGGTTTTGAAAATGCTGGCTGATTGTGTCCATATACTTCCATAGTACCAGCATTCTTCAAAATATTTTATTGTGTTTTTGACAGAAGAAGGAAACTCAGTGTCCAAAGTCAGCTACCACTCGAGTATTTACTACATTTGAGTTTGAATTTACTACGTGACTGTTATGAGAGTACGTTCTACACTGAAAAAAATTATTCAAAGATGATTCCTTGGATTTACTCAATTTTTTTACGTTAAGTGGTTGTAAACAATTTATTTGGGCTTTATTTGAACATTATTAAACTTAATTTGTTTGATTTAATTCAACACAAGTAAATCGTTTGCAACAGTTCTGCATGCAACACTTTTTTCAGTGTATATAGTATGAACGTGAGTAGTATGAATGAAACTTGGACACACTACATCTGACATTTGTTATTGTCTTGTGACTTACGTGTCAGTTGAGTTGCTTTACTCCCATTCATAAATTCTCTTATGTGGCATCATTAGATCCATATTACCCTGCAGCCCGAGCCTGGTCAGACCACATGGGGGACCACATGAGAAAACTAGGTTGCTGTTGGAAGTGGTGTTAGTGAGACCAGCAGGGGTTGCTTAACCTGTGGTCTGTGTGAGTCCTAATGCCCCAGTATAGTGAAGGGGACACTATACTGTCAGTGAGACGATAAACTGAGGTCCTGACTCTCAGTGGTCATTTAAAATCCCATGGCACTTCTTGTACAGAGTAGGGGTGTAACCCCGGTGTCCGGACCAAATTCCCTTTCAGCCGCCAAATCACCCCCATCCACCGAATTGGCTCTATCACGGTCTCTCCACTCCACCTATAGCTGGTGTGTGGTGAGCTTACTGGTGCTGTTGTCCAGTGACTGCCGTCGGATCATCCAAGTCAATTCTACATACTGGTGGTGGTGTGGAGGGATCCCCCTTATGATTGTGAAGTGCTTTGGGTGTATGGCCATACACAATAAATGCACTATATACTGTAAATACACACATTACATTGCATAGCGTAGCATCCATTGGATGAGCACTTCAGAATCTTGCCGGAAGTAGTAGAGTAGGTCATATAGGTACATCTCACATGCTGTTTTTCCCAATACTTTGAATTTGGACATACTACTCGGCTCACATGCTGTTTTTACTAAACTATTTTATATTAATACTATATTTTTACTATAATTCTGATATAGTATGGAAGTAAGCGGTTTTGGATGCAGCCTTTCTCTTTTAAGATTCAGCAGAAGTCAACCCAGGTCTCGCTGGAAACAGCATGAGCATTAAGCATTATCTGATAGATTGAAGCTCTGAGAGTCTCCTCTCTCTCTCTCCAGTGAGCCTGATCCTTCTTTTCTTCAGTTCTGGAGTTCTCAGATCCAGTCAGTGTGAGCTGGCTTCCTCCCGTCCCGTAGAGAGCCAGTGGCGATCTGGGCATCCAGGTGCTGAGGGGGCCTCATGCACAGATGGCTGCCTCATGCCTGTCTAGCAGGGCTGGCCTGAGGCCGGACAGGTGGGTGCTTTCTGGGCTTTCTGCTGCGGGTCGACCAGGCTGACTGGGCCTCGGGCACTGAGGCTTGCCAGCTGTTTTTCCTAGTGTAAACCCTTTACTCATCAAGCCGTTCCAGCTGCCCCTACAGAACCACAAGATGGCCTCATTGTGTCTCTGATTCCTAGCAGGGTTTTTCAGAAAACAGACGGGCCTTTTGAGTTATTCCAGACAATTTAAACATTTCTGCACTAATAGATGGGTAAATGGATAGAGTGTTTTACAGGAGCCGAGTCACAGTTGTGATGAATATGAGCAGATGCGACAGGCCTGGGTCTTGGATATTGATGAACCAAGCCCAGTCAAGTGGTTTTTGTCAAATGCGTTTTATCAAGGTTAGCTGTAATTAGCGACATTAGATGCAAATGTATAATCCAGCTCTATTTATTGTGCCTATTATGTGAAAAAAAAGATTGTTTTTATTTTTACATATCTATAAATATAGTGCCATCTGAAATTTTCTTCTAAAATAAACATATTTCTCAGGCTGTAATGTGTTTTACTTTTATGGGAATTAATAGGATAGTTTAAAGTCTGCCTTTAAAGTGAAGTAATTAAACATGATAACAGGGGGCTGACTGAAAAACATTGATTTTAGAACAACATTTCAGGCATCGCTTGTAGAGGCTTTTGCATCTGAACCGTTTATAGAGATTTGATTGGTTGACTGATTGATTGATTGATTGATTGATTGATTGATTGATTGATTGATTGATTGATTGATTGATTGATTGATTGATTGATTGATTGTAAGGCTAGATGTACTAGAATAAATAGAATTATATAGCAACAATTGAGGCCTTGAGACGAAGAGTCCTATTTTCAAGTTTTGAGTAATAAGATTTTTTTTTTTTTTTCATTTGGATTGGGAACATTATATTATATATTTTTGTTTTTATTCAAGATAGACAACAAAAATTTCTCAATTTTAAGAATAAAAAATTTTCCAGTGTCAGAATTAAAAATCAAAAGTGACTGTGACAGGACTGATGAGAAATGTGCATTGATACAGGTTTATTATACTGTATATGGTATGTGTTTTATTTTGATAGGTTAACTGTTCTTGTGCTGTTTAGCACTCCTCAGCGCATTCAGAGAAAGAGAGAGAGATCACAATCACATGTATTGTTCTTCCACTAACCTCTTTAAGTGGATTTTTTCCTGGTTTTTGTTTTCCTTTATGATTCCAATATGGTTTCCCAGCATACCTCAAAGCCTTTCTTATTCTGTCCTTGCATAAGTTCATGACACCTCTCCTTTTTTGCAAAGGATTTGTCTTTTAATGTCCATAGCGGACATGACAGCAAGTGGAATCTCCATTCTTCTTAGTGGACATAAATGTTTTTCCACATGAAGCTATTTTAATGTTTGAAATGCACTCTTGGTCGCACAAAAACATCCCCAAACTGTTTCTGTATACAGAGTTAACACAATTAATGTCACATGCTTATCTCACACATGGTTGTTTCTTGCAGGCACTCAATTATTTGATATCTATTAGGGTTGGGTTGATAGACGATGCCATCGTGCATCGCCGATAGACGTCAAGATGCTGAGAAAACGATCCACATCCACTCTGGCGTTTCATCTAGCCTTTCTGAACAGCCCTATGTCCATGCCACTTGCTGAAAAAGCACATCACGTGACCACACATACTCACACACACATACACACACACTGTCATGCACTGTCTAAGCTTCAGCTCAGTGGATGCTTTGAGCAGTGCACGTCGGACAGTTTATTAAGGATGTACCGCTGGATTGCGTCTCACTATAGTTGCTAAATGTGATATTAATTTCATCTTGTCTCTATCTAACGACTCATCTGTCATTTAAATCTATTAGGTAATGTGTCACAGCGTCAGTACACTGCTTCAATCTTTAGCTTTCACGCTTGCACTTAGTAATTTTAGTGAAAACCTCAGTTGGTTGGTTGCTGTTAGCTGTGCACCTTTTCTACCAAGCTTTTGGACGCCATTATAACGACACAGATCACTCTGCCTATTCATGCCAGAGTCCCGCGGAAAAAGTGATTGACAGGTTGTTGTGTAACTTATCTTTATTTATTTATGATTTTGTTATGGGTAAAACAAAGACCATGCGGGTCAGGTAGTGGTAGGCTTTAAAAAAATTAATTTGTTATGAATTAATTAATTATTCATCAGTAATTAAGGGTGCTACGCGGTGGCGCAGTAGGTAGTGATGTCACCTTACAGCACTACCGGTTGACGTTTCTGTGTGGAGTTTGCATGTTCTCCCCGCGTCCGGGTGGGTGTGCTCCAGGTGCTCCTCCGCGTGCTCCCAGACATGGGTTGCAGCTGGAAAGGAATTTGTGCATAAAACATATTCTGGATAAGTTGGTGGTTCATTCCGCTGTGGCGACCCTAGATTAATAAAAGGACTAAGCCGAAAAGAAAATGAATGAATGAATGAATGAATGAATAAATGAATTATTGAATGAATGAATAAATGTTTAATTCACCGGCACAGATGCCATCGTCCATCACGATGTTTCACATTAGACATTGTACGATGTCAAATCGAATTGGTTGACATTACCCAACCCTAATATCTATCTATCTATCTATCTATCTATCTATCTATCTATCTATCTATCTATCTATCTATCTATCTATCTATCTATCTATCTATCTATCTATCTATCTATCTATCTATCTATCTGTCTATCTGTCTATCTGTCTGTCTGTCTGTCTATCTATCTTCTACAGAATGCTGAAATGAGCTGATATTTGAAACATACACATGTATTGTAAATCCAGGTAATTCATTTCCAATGCTGGCTCTTTTGACGTAGATTAGGCTTGAATCCAGTGTAACTATACCTTCTGCATTTTAGCAATAGGAACAGCCTTCACTGACAGAAGGCAGCTGGTAATTGCATAATTATTTATAGTCAGTGAAAGAAGCAGGGTGTTTTAATTGATTGAGAGTAGAATAAGAGACCATTTGGCATTTATTAATTTATTTTACCATTTTTCTCTCTGTAAGGTAATACACCATTCCATTACCCTTTTCTTATTCATAAATCATTTTGTCCTCATTGGCAAAGTTCAACAATTCTTTTCAAAACACATTTAAAGTTCAGTTTTTCAGACATTAGGAGGGAATAAAAAGGTATTTCGGTTGCAAAACATCTTGTAAGTGCATTAAATGTTGAAGATTTGAGGTTGTTCTGGTCAAAGTCAGTGCATGAACTGTTTTAATGCATAAAGCTGATTTTGTGCTACTTATCCTTGACACTTAATGCAAGTGAATAAGTAGAAAATGACACGCAAAACGTCTTGTCTGACCCAAGGTTAAGTGATACCACTTCTAGAGGGAAAACCAAACTCAAGACTCGCAGTTACAGTCTTCCCTCAATTTGTTAAATTTGATACTTCTCTCAGAGTCGGGTTGTGTTTAGTTTTCCTGTATAAATCATTTAAGCTATACTGTAGACCTGAGTTCTGAGGCAGGACAAAGGAAATTCATTTTTAACAGAATATCAAAGGCTTTCTCTTTTTAAAGCGCCTCTTCGTTCTATTGATTTCCACCTCATGTCTGGAAAACAAGAACTTTTCTTGTTCTTTTCCTTTTTTTTTTACCCTTTCATCAGAGGTTGTGTGGAGTAATGAAGCTACAGCCCAACTCTGTGTC
Organism: Danio rerio; assembly: GCF_052040795.2. Lineage (NCBI taxonomy): Eukaryota > Metazoa > Chordata > Actinopteri > Cypriniformes > Danionidae > Danio > Danio rerio. Next base: position 35,158,818 of record NC_141032.1, read on the forward strand.
ATTTACATAAATGATTATATTGCAGTTTCACACTTATTTGCATGGGCCTCCATGGCTGTATTATGAAAGTCATACATTATTCCAGTGCTACTGCCCAGGCAGCTGAGAAAGAGGGGGGAGCTTTTATGTTCTCATATTTTCTAAAACTTTCTTGGTATGGATTGTGCTGTTAAATTCAGCCTTTTGCAATAAATTTGAGCTGCTTAGTCAATGACCTGACCTTTTTGGCTTATATCCAGTATTAAGGCATTGAGCTACAGATGTGGCGATTAAGAATGCATTTTTTTTTCTTTCTTGCAGCATCCTGTAATTTGTTACGTGCTGTCATTCCCCGTCACAATTATTTAAAAGCATTTAAAAGTCCTTCACGCTATGTCCACCAGGCCACACAAGTAACAAGCTTCTGTAAAAAATACGAACAGAGTAGACTGCTTATTTTAAATTCATTCATTTTCTGTTGTTGATTATAAAATAGCCTATTTATTTAACCCCAATCTAACAGTCTACTTATAATCTATTGAGAATTAGTTGGCATATAGATGCAATGTAACTTAAATTCAACAAATGTAAAATCAAAATAAAGTGTGACCTAACTATGATTTTAGTGATGCGAAATAAGTGATTCGTGCATTCAAGATATTTCAGTTCTTATACTATTTAATATGTGGTCCATGTGAATGTGCTGCTGTGCTCGTTCTCATCCAAATTAAGGAAAACTTTTCATTTCATGATTGAAATTAAATCTTAGAGCAGTGCCACGCAGTCAGGTGTGCCAGATCTTCTAGTAGCAACAATTATTATTATTATTTTTTTTATTATTTTGATTTAATTTGATTCGATTTGATTATTTTGACATGGACATCACAACTACACTAGACAGACTATGTGCATTTGTTTAAGTCTTATAGCAGACTTGCTCATTTTTAACATGTTTCCAAGAAAGGCTTGACAAAAAATTTATAAATTAATAAAAAAATAATAATATCATAATCATAATAATCATAATTACAATACATAAAAAATATATAGTGGTTTGCACTGTCACCTAACAGCAAGAAGGTGACTCGTTTGAGGGCCGACTGGGTCAGTTGGCATTTCTGCATGTTCTCTCTGTGTTTGTGCGGGTTTCTTCCTGGTGCTCTGGTTTCCCCCACAGACCAAAGACATGGGGTATTTACCTTATTCCTCGCATAACAGGCGCAGCCATTTGAATGCTTTTGGCTCCAGACTTCCGGTCTCATTCACTTCCATTTATTTTTAGACATTAAAAACAGCTCCTTCTGCTGCTGGATGTTGCAAACTTATATATTTCCTTATTATATGATTCTGCTTTGTCTGGATAATCATGCAAACTCTTGTTTGACTGTTTTCTGCCAGGTATTCCTAGTCATTTCTCCCATAGGCAACTGAATCAAAAGTTCTGAAACAATCACAATAACGAACGCACTTCCACATTGAAGAATAAGTTCAATAGGTGTATTGGATGAACTAAATTATCCATAGTGTGTGAATTTTAGAGTGTATGGGTGTTTCCCATTACTGGAATCCGCTGCATAAAACATATTCTGGAATAGTTGGCAATTCACTCTGCAGTGGCAGCCTTTGATAAATCAAAGACTAAGCTGAAGGAAAATGAATGAATGAATGAATGAATGAATGAATGAATGAATGAATGAATGAACGAATGAATGAATGAGAATATATATATATACATAAATTCATTACATACAAAAGTTATAAGACTTTTTTTACACATTCTTGTTTTTACTCTCTTAAACTTTAAACACAATATTTAAATTGCATGTGAGAAATTATGTAGTACAATGTATACATAAATGTGCTAATAATCCATAAAGGCTGTTTGCTAAAATAATGGCAAACATACAGTACAAGTGATTTAAATGTGTTTAAGATACTATGCGTTAATACTTATGATAATACATGCAAGCTTGAAGCTTAATGCACTCTTTCTTTTTTTTGTTTATGAAAACAGTGTCATTGTTAAATTACATATTTAAAGACTGCAGAAATTACTGTACTTGCTGTAGGGTGAGGATAATGCGTTGTTTTTGGGTTATACTGTAGGTAATTAATTGAATAATTTTAGTTATTAAAGTAGCAATTTAATCATGTAAAAATACAGCTGTTAAATAATCTTTTTCACAAAGAAAAAGGATATTACTCCAAAATTGTTCACAAGTACGTAAACCTGAGTACTGGATCAACAGCTGAATCTCAGTGGTTGCAAATTGCCTCGAATAACAAAGTGTCCCCTCATCAGTCTATGCCACCCAGATTTATCACTCAGATCACAGATCTCTCCAGTGGATTGTCGGCCCCGTCTGAGCCCTGCAGAATCTGAATCCATGGATCTGAATCAAAGTCAGACTAAAGACAGCGGAGACGTGATTAAAAAACCTTTGAATATTACTTTAAACAGGCAGCATGCAGCAATGAGCTCTCTTATCAGCTGAGTTGTCTGTCTGTCATCTTCTTCTGTCATCCGGCATGATATTTTCTGCAAACAGAGCAGGTGAGAGAGAAGAGGCGATTGTCTTGCTTGTAATTAGTAAACTGAATGATTGCCAGAATGCAGTAATTTGGCTCTCTCAGTTTGAACGGATTATCTATGATTTGTTGATAAGTGTGATTTTAAGCAGATTGTGCTTCCGTCTCTCACTCACACACTCACACACAGACGCACACACAACAAAATCTGCTCAGGTATTAGCTTTCACTTTGGATTTAAAGAAAACAGGGGGTATTTATGGGATATGGGAATGTTGTCACATGGGATAAAATTTTAAATAGCATAACCAGAGCTGGGGAAAATAGGACACATTAAAAAGTTGATTATTAATCCTGTTTAATGTATTGAATTTATTGAAAATAATAATCAGTTTTGGTCATTTTTTTTCCATATATGTTTGTCTATGTGTGTGGATCATAGGCTCATAGTAGATATGTACCCAGGTCGACATTTCTGGGGACAGTGAAATACGTTACCGGAGGTACGTGTGCTTGCAGTTTTTGTTTTTGCAAATCCACTAGAGGTCGCTGTGTATGCTTTTTGATGATGACAAATTCCTCTCGTGTGCAGCTGTACGTACCTGTGGCTACATAATTTGCGCTCCCCAGAACTGTAGACAAGGGAACACAATGAGCCTGTGTTGAAAATTATAAAATGTGTAATTCGAAATTTGTGTTTATATATTAAATTAGTCAGTACCAAAGGCAAAACTGGAACAAAAAAAAAAACGTAATTTAACAAATTAACTTAAGATCACAGAACAAAAAGAAAAGTACACCAAAACGACACGGTGATATAGTGGGTAGCGCTGTTGCCTCACATCAAGAAGGTCGCTGGTTTGAGCCCTGGCTGGTTCAGTTGGCATTTCTGTGTGGAGTTTTCATTTTCTCCCCTGTTCACGTGGGTTTCCTCTGGGTGCTCCCTTTCCTCCCACAGTCCAAAGACATATGCTGTAGGTAAATTGAGTGAGCTAAATTGTCCATAGTGTATGTGTGTATGTCCTTGTCTTCCAGATTTGGGTTGAGCATTGGGCTAACAACTCACCTCATAAAAACTATAAACACAAATGTGGTGCATTGAAATATCAATTTCGATATATAAATGATGGCCCTGAGAGGCAGCATGGTGGCGCAGTGGGTAGCGCTGTCACCTCACAGCAAGAAGGTTGCTGATTCAAGACTTGGTTGGGTCAGTTGACATTTCTTTGTGGAGTTTGAATGTTGAATAAATGGCCCAGGGAATAATTTAGAGTATATACATACAGTTGAAGTCAGAATTATTAGCCCCCCTTTCATTTTTTTTCTTTTTTAAATATTTCCCAAATGATGTTTAACAAAGCTAGGATATTTTCACAGTATGCCTGATAATATTTTTTCTTCAGGAGAAAGTTTTATTTTGTTTTATTTTGGCTAGAATAAATGCAGTTTTTTTTATTTTAAAAACTATTTTAAGGTCTTAATTATTAGCCCTTTTAAGCTATGCTTTTGACTGTCTACAGAACAAACCATCCTTATACAATAACTTGGCTAATTACCCTTTCCTGACTGGTTACCCTTATTTACCTAGTCAAGCCTTTAAATGTCACTTTAAGCTGTAAATAAGTGTCTCGAAAAATATCCTGTAAAATATTATTTACTGTCAGCATGGCAAAGATAAAATAAATCAGTTATTAGAAATGAGTTATTAAAACTATTATCTTCAGAATTGTATTAAAAAAAATTAATGAATACATTTTTAATAAAACTAGAAATATATTAACAAAGAAATGGATAAAAGTTTAATTTTGAAAGGGGTGCTTATTTTTTCTGTGCAATATATGTGAAAAAAATACCTAATTGAGACCTAATCTAATCAGATATCAATACCCATTGTGATATGAATGCAGTTACATCTCCTGTTATCATGATTTTATAGTCTCATACTCATGTACTGTCACCTGTGTTCTAAATTAGCACCTCAGACTGTATTTCAGATTGCATTTGAACATTTTTATATCAAAAACATCAAAAAACAGAACATTGTCTGAGCACAGTTTGAACCCTTTGATCTTTTTTCTATTTCAGTGATAATGACTTCTGTATCAGATGTTTGTGTGTGTGTGTGTGTGTTTACAAGGTCATTATCTGACTTACCACCATGACGTGACACCTTCGGCCATCTACAGCAAGCCTTTCCACTTCATATAAGAATGATTGCCTTACGGCGTTGACGGCGCGTGTGTGCGTTAAAGTGGAAGGGGGGCTTTGTCTTGCCTTTGAAGAATAGCACCGAAGGCCTGCTGAGATTAAAAGGTGGCCTTTGCATTTCCATTATTCATTCGGTACCCTGCATTTTGTTTTCAACCCCCAAAAAACATGCACTGACATCAAAGGCAAAATAAAGGAAGAAGTGGAAAAGAACAAGGCATTGGTAAGAACAGATGTTGCATTTATGTATTTCATTATCAAGGCCTAGGATATCCAACAAGGTTGTTTCCTCTCTGTCGATTACGCCATTAGACTGTTTATGTTACACTGAAATACAGGAAAAAACGCCATGGATTCATGTGTTGGGCCCCTCGTACCCCTTTTTGAAGTAAACCCACGCCTGTTTCGCTCCCTCAAGACTAGGATTGTGTTTGACATGTAAACTCCATCTCTCTGAATCAGGCTTTATCCAAACACAAACAGCCAACATTAGACACAGCACAAACATGCTTGTCTGGTGGCACACACTGTTATCGCTTGTCGGCCAAATGTCGAGACACAGAAGCTGATGATACATGGTGCAATGATTCCAGCAGTCTTGCCAGGCTGCATGGCAAAATACGGCTGAGTATTTTAGGCTCATACTGTAGTAGCGTTTTTCGGGCAGTGCCAAGTGTGTTACTACTGTGCAAATTGCTTGGCCTGTATTGTGCCCTCTTTTCTCTGCAACATTGCTTAGTGAAATCACTCCACAAATCCTAGACGAACCACTGATGCTGACCTTAAAACACCTCTGATGTGTAAAATGCATGTTTATAGCAGGTGGATATAACAGAGACTAAAGGGCCTATGCTGCCAATAAAATTTGTGTCGAAACTTAGAAACTGGTAACAAATTCAACTGAATGTCCAGTGAAGTTAAAATAAAGTTTTTTAGTTGCTAGTTTCAGTCTGTTAGTTTTAAGGGTATCTATTAGTTAGTGTGCTCCAAAACTTGCGTTTAGAAAATATAAAACTGATATAAACAATAAACATTCAAAGCCTGTAGTTTGTCACTTCCACCTAAATGGGCAAAAATGAACTATTTTTCACGTAACCTCATACTTCAGTTTCTTATTGAATCTTAACCAATCAAATGCTCTCTAGCATTTGACATGTCCCACCCATACTGGTCAACCCTTCCGTTTTTCCCAAGGATTCTCCTGTATTTCACAGTTCTATCCTGCTATTATCCTGTAAAGGTATTTTGCTGTTTTTCTCCCGTATTTTCAATCTTTCTATGAAGGGTGGCAATAAACATTAAAGAGCCGATCCTCCCTTTTCCTCGCCAATCACCAGGGGACACCCCTTGCTCTTAAATGTGAATCTGTTCTTTGCTTTCATTTTATTTAAGCATGAAAACATGTTAAAATAAATATAAAAACGGCGGGATTTCCTTCCTTTCAATTACAGGCGCCTTTGCCCTCTCCTATGCAATCTTCAAAACAATCATGTAGCGGTGCGTGACTGTCAGCTGACATGCTAAATAGTGCTTAATAGTGCTAAATAGTGATAAATCCCTTATTTCCACATCCCAGTGTTTACAGGTATGGTCCCGCTCCCCTCAAGAAGCTTCTTGTTTGCTTTTCATTTGATGCACTTGATCTCAACCACTGTCCCTGGCAAGAGCTGGGATTTAAAAAAATACTATTGGTTGTTTTTTTTTTAAGGGAAGGATATACTTTTTCCCACCCATTCAATTTTTTTTAATGAGATTACATCAAACTTCGAATAAAAACAATGCGTATTTTAAATAACTTTTTGGGACCTTTAAATGTAAAAGTAAAAATACAGAATTTTCAGAGAAAACATTTTTTTTTCCCTTACTGTAATTTATACAGTAAGTAGAAATGTACGTTATTTACTTATTTATTACATGTCTATATTATCTGCAATTTTTGGAGGCATGGAATAATGACCTATACTTATTGCTGACATTTTGCACATTTTTTTTTTTATTTGAGAATTCAGCGTTTTTTAATTTGACTTATAGTTTCAACAAAAGAAAACATTGTATGCATTTTCAAGATTGTTTTAAGGCCTTAAAATTATATATTTGTGTTTTTGAGAATCTTTTTTGAGAATTAAAAAAAATAATAATTTTGTGAAAATAGTCAATATAAGCAATAAGCATTTCTGACTTGTCTTTACTAATGATCTTTGAGCCTCGACTCGGTTGGTTTGAGCCTCAGCTAGGTCAGTTGGCTTTTCTTTGTGCAGTTTTCACGTTCTCTCCGTGTTCGTGTGGATTTTCTCCGGGTGCTCCGGCTTCCCCCACAATTCCAAAAGGATGCAATTGTCTGTAGTGTATGTGTGTGAATCAGAGTGAATGGATGTTTCCCAGTGATGGGTTGCAGCTGGAAAGGTCATCCACTGTGTAAAACATATGCTGGATAAGTTGGCGGTTCATTCCGCTGTGGTGACCCTCATTAATAATGGACTAAGTAAAAAAGAAAATGAATGAATGAATGAATGAATTATTATGGAGCCAGATCAGTCTAAAAAATGATACATTTACAAAATCCAATTCGTAAGTTCAAATCACATTTCGTAAATACACAAATCCAATTTGTAAATTTAAAACATGGTTAAAAAATACACAAATAAAATTGGTAAATTCAAAACACGATTCAAAAATACTCAAATACAATTTGTAAGTTCAAAACACAAATTCGTAAATACACAAGTCCAATTCGTAAATTCAAAACACAATTCAAAACTGCTGAAATACAATAAGTAAATTCAAAACACGATTCAAAAATAGTCAAATACAATTAGTAAGTTCGAAACACATTTTGTAAATACACAAATCCAATTCGTAAATTTAAAACACAATTCAAAAATACACAAATACAATAAGTAATTTCAAAACACGATTCAAAAATTCTCAAATACAAATAGTAAGTTCGTAACACTTCGTAAATACACAAATCCAATTTGTAAATTTAAAACACGATTAAAAAATACACAAATACAATTAGTAAATTCAAAACGTGATTCAAAAATACTCAAATACAATTCGTAAATTTAAAACACAATTCAAAACTATACAAATACGATTTATAAATTCAAAACACGATTCAAAAATGCACAAATCCAATTCATTTGGCTAAAATATTTATGATTTTTACTTATAACTTCACAAATTGTGCTTTTATGAAATGTGTTTTGAGTTTTCAAATTAGATTTCAAGAGTTCACACTTAGCTGATGATTGACACTAAAGCTTGTTTGGCGTGCTGTCCCGGGAGAGCGCACTGAGCTTATAAGATCCTCAAGCCCTGGGCTCCCTTCTGTTGCAGGGCGAGAGGGGAGTTTGAGCTCAGGTAGATCTCTATAACTCCCTCTCCTGCTTATTGTAGCTAAGTGTCAGATATGGATGCTGAGAAGGTGTACTCAGAGCTTGGCTAACATATTTTGGATTAATTGTTTAGGGTGCTTGTTTTTGAACTGTGGGAGGAAACCGGAGGACCAGGGGAAAACCCACGCGAGCAAAGGGAGAATGAGCAAAACTCCGCACAGAAATGTCGCTTGGTTTGGAAGGGAATTAAACCAGGGGCATTCTTGCTGTGAGGCAACATCGCTAATCACTGGCCACTTTGTCGCCCGTTTGAAAGGAGGGAAAGGAGGGTTGGGTGGGGGGATTTCTTCAAGACAAAGATATTGAGATGAGAAAAGTCTGGCTATTTATAGTGAGTTAAGGATCGTCTGATAGGATAATTAGTCATTAGCTAAAGTTGGAACAGCTGTGAACAATCATAAGCACATGATCCTATCGAAATTTGTTTAGAAATAAAAGTCACTTTGTAAATGTGAAATGCGCTTTGCCTGTGTGAATTTTATTTTGTAAATGTAGTATTTTTGAGACTGATCCATCATTTTTTTTGCCTGATGCCAAAAAAAAAAAAAAAAAACATGTACAACATAAGACTGACTTTGTGGTCAAGGGTTACATGAACAATTCCAAAATCAGCTCTACAGGCAAATTCAACTGTCCAAAATTCAAACTTTTTTGTCTGTTTTTTCCAGCTCCATTCTTGACCATCTCCCAGCATGCATCTCTCCCCCTTTAACCTCACCGGCCAGCAGCTCTTCATAGCTGTGAATGGGTTATTACTGGCATGGCCACATTTCATCGGAGGACATTAATATCTGTCATGCGTGCGCACCCCAACTCCCCACTTCATTTATTCAGCTCGCTTTTGGATTTAATTACGTCTCCAGCCTTCCTCCAGCAAGCTTGCACCAATTATTCTCTAAAACAATGAAGAATTCATTTACACCTGTTGTCAAATAGATTTTTTTTTGTGTGGGGGGAGAAGGGGGAGTTTAGAAGATAATTAAGCCATCATTACATATGATGATTAATGGCAGGCTATTTTTCACATTCTCGCTCACCCTCTTCCTTCCTATTTTTCATTTTTCGCTTCCTAGCTGCAATTCGAAAAAGATCCCATCCTTCCACCTCTGCACCTTAGACACACTTCTCATCATGTCCCAAAAGGCCTTTTTTATTCACTCCCAAGAATGGTTTGCCTTCATTATTTCTGTCCTACCTCTTTTTGACACGTTGCAGCGTTGAAAGCACAAAGGCACGACATCAGCTGGCACCGTGATCCCACCATAAACTTATCTACCGGAGATCCCGCGCTCTTTGACAGCTCCAAATGTTGCGTGAATGCATTATCAGCGAATACCTTGGTATAAGTATTTGTTAAATTGTACATTTTGACAATGAGGTGAACCTCGGGTCGTGTCGGCATATGTTTGCGCTCCGGCTTGTTTTCCTGTCCCTTCCGTGTTGAAATGAAGGGAGCCATTAGCGAGCTTCTGACTAGGATCTAAAACAGGCTAATCTGCCTCATTAGGAAGACAGAGGTGTATGTGCGAACGCAGTGGAGGGGAGAACAAAGAGTGGAGGTGGAGAGAAGCGTGGGAGACAGTGGTCTCGAGTAATCCTCGTTCCCAAATGATTCCAGATCAGATGAAAATTGCGCAAATATTTGGGGGAGGGATTGCAGGCTTGCTTGTGCGGCGGTTGAGAGGAATACGACACGGCTGTGACGATTAGCATGGGTAATTGGCAGAAACACACACCACACACGCTTCTCAAATGAACAGCAGGGGGAAAAAACATCCAATCGCAGGTGTGGATGTGGACTGGGCTGTGTATGCACAGTGGAAGCTTATTAGCGTCTTATTAGAAAGGTTTGCATTAGGGTATAAGTGTAAAGTAGTCTAAAGGTTTTTTTTTATTATAATTTTTTTGTATTGTGGGTTAGTCACTGCAATATATATCATTTTTGAAAATGGACGCATAAAAATTGCTTTACTTTGTGTCACAATAATTGGATAGTTCAACCAAAACTTACAATTTTGTCATTGATTACCCACCCATTATTTGTTATTTAGATTTTTCTGTTAATAAAAGAGGTGACACGGTGGCTCAGTGGTAAACACTGTCACCTCACAGCAAGAAGGTCGCTGGTTCGAGCTCTGGCGGGGCCAGTTGGCATTTCTGTGTGGAGTTTGCATGGGTTTCCTCTGGGTGCTCTGGTTTCCCCAACATTCCAAAGATATGCGGTATAGGTGAATTGAATAGACTAAATTGGTCATAGTGTATGTGTGTGAATAAGAGTGTATGGGTGTTTCCCAGTTCTAGGTTGCAGCTGGAAGGGTATCCGCTTTGTAAAACATATGCTGGATAAGTTGTCGGTTCATTCTGCTGTGGCTATCCCTGACGAATAAAGGGACTAAACCGAAGGAAATGAATGACTAAATGCAAAGAAGATGTTTTGAAGAAAGCTGGACAGCTGTAACCATTGACTTCCATAGTAGGAAAAACAAATACTATGGAAGTCAGTGATTACAGATTTTCAGCTTTCTTCAAAATATCTTCTTAAAAAACTGGTAGAGTAAAAAAAGGTTTAAAAAAGTAAGTAAATGGTAAGTACACTGTAAAAATAATTTTGGGTTTCACACAATCCCTTCATGTTGTGAAGTCTGCATAACGGTGGGGCAGTGAATAGCACAATCACCTCAAAGCTAGAAGGTCACTGGTTCGAGCTGGGTCAGTTGGCATTTATGTGTGAAGTTTGCATGTTCTCCCCGTGTTCGTGTGGGTTTCCCCCTGGGTGCTCCGGTTTCCCCCACAGTCCATAGACATGCGGAGTGTATGTGTGTGAATGAGTGTGTATGGATGTTTCCCAATGTTGGGTTGAGGCTGGAAGGGCATCCGCTGAGTAAAACATGTGCTGGATAAGTTGGCAGTTCATTTCTCTGTGGCAACCCCAGATTAATAAAGGGACTAAGCTGAAAGGAAAATGAATGAATGAAGGAATGAATGAATGAATGAAAGTTGTCCCAAAAAAATGTAAACTTAAGAATTGTGTTGTTTTTTTTAAATGTGCACTTTCATTTAAAGGTGAAT